>NC_058417.1:44006713-44023677 GCF_002201575.2 Neomonachus schauinslandi | reverse complement strand
CCCCCCCTTAAAAAAAAAAAAAAAAAAAAAAAAGGAATGTTCTTGATTCTTCTACTTTTATTCTTTACTCTGATGCATAAAGTTAGATTTGAGGACTGGAAAGTGATCAGGAAGGTAAATGACCACAAGCAAAAAGAAAAATCTCATCAGGAGAGAGAGAAAACATACTGACATTTAAAATCATGATTTAAAACAACTCCCGGGCGCCTGGGTGGCTCAGTTGGTTAAGTGACTGCCTTTGGCTCAGGTCATGATCCTGGAGTCCCTGGATCGAGTCCCACATCGGGCTCCCTGCTCGGCAGGGAGTCTGCTTCTCCCTCTGACTCTCCCCCCTCTCATGTGCTCTCTCTCATTCTCTCTCTCTCAAATAAATAAATAAAATCTTTAAAAAAAAAAAAAAAAAAACAACTCCCAACCCAACTATAGCATATTACACCGATCACAGAATTCTCCAGGAAAATGTATTAAATGTGGAAAATTTAACTTTATATTTTATTGTCATAAAATTAACCAAAGAAAAAAATAAATAAAATTAACTAAAGAAAAGCTCAATATTCACCTGGTCTACATCCATAAAAGTAACACTCCAGAAAGACACGAATTGCCAATTCCAGACCTCCTATGCTAGGAGCATTAGACATGACTGTAACCAACACATTTTAGGGTAATTTCTCTTTCTGTATCTCTCTTCTCCAAAAATGTGACTTTGTTCCTCATTGGCCACAGCTAATTCAAACACAGCAAGTAGATTATCAGCTGGGCTGGGTCAACCAGACTCTTTCTAGGGACTTTGGAATCAGGACAAGTCATTCTGGTGAGGTTCTGAGAACGCCTGAACAGGGTGGACATGTAAGGGGGCAAGCACGTTGGTGTCATGTGACCAACCTATTACAGAAAGCTGGTAAAGAGGAAAACAAAGGGCAAACGGCTCTGGGCTATGCGATAGGAAACCATGAGCTTGAGGGAAGTATTGTGACAGGAAGAGGAAGGAGTGGAAACGGCTCACCAGGAGCCAACTGGCCTTGGCATCTGCCACCTTTTCGGGGCTGAGTGCCTTGGCTACACTTTATGCCCTTGGGTTCTATGACCTTCTTTCACTGAATGAGTTTGTCTGGGTGTGTCTGTGACTTGTAACTCAAAGAACCCCGACTAGAAACAATCTTCTCATTTTAATCCTTAAAACCTACGTTTGGAGAGGTCAGGAGACCTGCCCAAAGTTCCACAACTGGCCAGTGACAGGTTCCACGTTCATGCTCGGTTCTTTCCTCTACTCGGGCTGTTCCAGCAAGTCTTTTACTTTCAGACCACATAAGAATAATAGAAATTTGCTAGAGACCTTGATTTTTAGGAGACCCTTTCCCCTTTAATCAGTGAAAATTACAGATAGGACCCAATGCACTTACCTGGACCAGTTCTACAGCCGTGGAAGAAAAATCACAACAGTAAACAAAAAGTCCCGGATCACTGAAATGGGCAGAAAAAACAGTAGAACAATTAAGACTGTAAACTGAATTATGTCCGTTCTCTTTCCTGTGTAGCAAACTTAAAATATCAAAGGTCCCATATATTGGCAGTGGAACAGGTTTTGAAGCTCACCAATTTTCCTGATGACAAAGATAACATAGAAATCGACATCTTGTCACCCATGGTTCCCAATAACCATCATTACCAGTTTGTTGAAGTAAGTTTTGAGAAACAACACACCCCCTTCTCCTCTTTGCTATCCTATAGTTAAAGTTTACAACACACTTACTTGTTAGTTTGTAAAATCGGAAAGACTGTGTTTCCCACACCACAACCAACCTGCGGACAGAAAAGAACTTTTAGTTACAGGACTTTCAAGGAATCAATTCCCTAGAGCTAGATAAATAATCAACAATAATCTTGCTTAATTGTATTAGTAGGGAAGGTGCAGTGACCAGAGCTAAATAGTAGCCACGACATTCCCCAACCTTGACCTCAGGAAGTCTAAAAGAGGTAGCCATAAAAGACAAGAGCATTGGATTCTCGACAGCAGAAGGAAGCTGGTGTGGAAAAAAGGGCATGGATTGCTTTTACTTTTTGAGTTTTAGCAAATGGTCCTATAGATGAAATATTTTTTTTCTCATTAATACAGTACTTATTTGTCTTCCCTCTGTCAAACCCTGAGCCAACCACTTTCCCTAGGCTGCCTGAGGAGGTATAGGAAAAGGAACATACAGGGCAGACGAGACACGGGAGAAAGACCTATGGGAGGTGGAGACAGCTCCTGCCCATGACAAAGAGGATGAGAAAGGCCACCATCAGCCAAAAGAGAGAACAGAGCCCAGAATGGCATAGAAGAGTTGTTGCTTCAGAGAGGGGGGGATTCCTGGCATGACCAGTGATGAGGCTCCCAAACACAGTCCCAATTCCCGCCCCAGAGCCAGCCACACCGACGGCGGCAGCCCCAGCCCCGGTGAACTTGGCTGTGTCGATATCCCTTGAAATGGGACTGGTTCGGACGCTGCAGCTAGTAATAAGTGAGGGGAGGGACCGTGGGGCTGCCAAGCTGCGGAGGCTCTCAGCTGTCACGTCTCTGGTGGTTTTAGCATCGCTGCAGTGATCGGCTCAACAGCTGGGAGGGGCTCCTGACCGAGCAGGGGGTGGAGACGAACTCTGCACAGGTGCACATTTTCAGGGGATGAGGGGCTGTGGCAGGAGAGCTGCTCCCGTGCAGGGAAGACAGGGCAGATGAAATAGTCTCTTACTGAACTGCACTGTATCATTATTGGAAACCTGCAGAAAAATTCATGAAAAGGGGACCATGGATACCACGGTCCTAAACATGGTGCTGGGTGTGCTAATAACAGTGACCCTTTGGGGTTGGGCGTCTGACTCTTGGTTTCGGCTCAGGCCATGATCTCGGGGTCAAGGAATCGAGCTCTGCGTCAGGCTCTGTGCTCAGTGCAGAGTCTGCTAGAGATTACCTCCCTTTCCCTAGCCCTCTGCTCCTCCCCCTGCTCTCACATGTGCGCCCTCCCTAAAATAATAAATTAAAAACAAAATAAAAAAAATCCCCAAACCCAAAACAGACAGTGACCATTTACTAAGGGCTTGCTACATGCCAGGCACTGTTTTTAGCCATTTTACGTCGTTATCTCAATATATGTCATTCTCATAACTACCATGAGGCAGACAGAGAGGCAGAAGTCCCCTTCTGCTTGGGGAGGGGAAGGGACTAGTAACAAGGTCAGGCTGGAGGACTCAACCCCAAGGCTAATCAGCTTCCAGCGGAGTGTACAGTCACCGCTTCTCAATCTGCATTACAGTACCCACCTAGACACGTTTCCGGGGGTAGTCTTGCCTCTGCAATACCACCCAAACTAGGAAGACAAGAACTCTCCCATGCCTGAGAAGCAGGCACCATCGCGACTGATTCCCCCCCACCCCCCCCCCATCTAACGTTACAAGCGAAGTAAAAGAATTTGTCCTGTGACTTGGGACTCTTGCAGGTGGCAGGTACAGCAGATCCTACAACATGCAGAGGCAATAGGATGTCCCCAGGGAGCACCTCAGGTGATCTCGCTTTCTTTGCCACGACCACCTGATTAGCTGGTCTGAATTTAGGACATGCCATTAGTTCAAAAATGGAGGTTTTCTAGGCCAACATAAGAGTCAAGTCTAGTCAGTCACTTCTGCGGTCCGCCTCTCGGTGCCACCCATGTGTATAGTAAAACAGCCCCGTTAACCCCACTCTCAGGACAACTGAGGGGGGTTACCTCGAGTATTCTGTAGGTGGCCGAGGATCCAGGGAACTCATCAGCACAGATTTCCAGGCGGCTGAGTTTCTGAGTTACATCTCCTTCCACAGGAGGCATCTGTGTTTTATGTCCAAGGCTATCTGAAGAACACATGTGCTGTTCTTCTATCTTTAAACCAGGTCCGTCCTCCTTGCTCCTACCTTCAGGTACTTCACTCCTCTTGTTCTCTGAGAGCCAATCATTAAAGTCATTTTGGTCCGGGCTAGGTGCCAACTCTGGGAATTCAGTGAAAAGCCAATGTCTATCCTTGAAAAACCTGTTTTCGTGGATTTTGTAGAACTCATTCCAGTATTTGTGGGCATTGACTTCATAATCAACTGTAAATATTAAAGAATTAAGAAAACTCTCAATCTCTCAATATTTTATGTGTCCCTAATGTCAAATGTCATCCTGCTTCACCAAATGTCACTTTATACTAAAAGTATCCTCAAGTAGAGCTGGAAATCTGGCAGTCCTAACACCTACCCTACCTGAATTCCCTCTGTGTCTTGTCCTTCTAGGGAGGAACTTCTACCAGGGAACTTATTACCAATTTTCCACCTACATCTTCAGGTGGCTCTTAGCTAATTAGAAAATTCTAACATTAAGCAAAAAAATCTGTCTTCTGGTCAAAAAGTCCTACTATTTCTTAGGGCCATACAGAACAATTCTTTTGTATTTAAAGGCAGTTATTTTCCCCTCTAAATCTTCTCTTTTACAGGTGAAATGTCCCAGGTTCTTCAGGCATTCCCTATGTGAACTCAATGGTTAATGACACATACAGCTCTTCTTTAAATATACTCCTCTGTCTGTGGTTCTTTATTGAATGTGGAGCAAAGAAAGAATTCAATACTACTAAAAGATCCTAAAAACGGGACAAAGGCGGGAAAGGAGAAATGCTGACAAGAGGGAAAAATGTCTTCAGATGAGAAGAGTTTTGATGAGAGAGGACAGGAGAGACTTAAGGAGGGTAGACTGTTTCCACTATAGTTTAAGGTGATCAAGGCAGTGGGCAGTACTAGACTACAGTTTTCTGCTCTTTGCCAATATAGGACCTCAACTAGTGTAGTAGAAAAGAAAAAAAAATCTAAGAAACTGGATTTTAGTTCCACCATTCCTACTACTAACTAACTGCTTACCTCTGGGTAAGGCACTTAATGTCCTGTGGTTCAACTTTCTTTAACTGTAAAAAGAGGATATTGGACTATATGATTTTCAAAATCCCTTTCAACTCTAACTTGCTTTGATCTAGTCTCTGTCAAACTATGTAAGGTGAATACTTTGTAACTGGAATCTTCTTACTGTTATAGTGAACTGTGGGATACTACTCTCCCAATTTCTAGTCCTACTTTCAATTGTCATCTAGCACATAGGCTCAGCTAGTCCTAGTATTAGTATCTAGAGATATTTTGCAGTAAAATCATCCACCTCTCCAGAAGAGGTCTCTTTTTCTTTGGCCAGACTTACCCACACTCCTCTTCACCCAGCTTTCCTTGGCAGAAGCCCTAAAATCCTCATAGCCATCACACAAGGAAAAGATACAAAATTCACCAGTCATTAGCTCCTCCCTCCCCCACAATATTTAGAATCTGATCGCTAGAATCTAGCTTCAATGACAACATTTCCTCAGCTAGGGTAATCATATAGACGAGGCACAGCATCCAAGTCGATCACGCGACCAAGCCAGTCGTATTAATATGGGTCTAGTCGACGTACTAAAAATTAATCCCTAGGAAATATATCAAGATACTGTTACTCCCTCTCAAATAAAGCCAAAACCCAAACTCCCTCTTCGCCCTAACAAGATTTTAGGGGGAAGCCCTTTTCCATCCTAACTCAGCCCCTCCCCTCCCGTTCTACCCCGGAGTTCGGGATCAGTCCAGTAACAAAGGTTCTCGGCGGTCTAGGTTCTCCGGCCTCTCCGGGAGAGCGCGTCTAGTAGTACGCTGGCTGCTGATACCACTGAGGGCCCACCTAGGCGCACCTTGCTTCTCCTGGCACACCCGCTGGGTACTGTTCTCCCGGACTTTCCTCTCCGCTGCGGCGGCCTGCTCTTCCGACCACTCCACATTGTCCCTGGGAAAATCAAACGGGCAGCTTAGGGGCCTCACGTCCCAGCTGCGGGCAGGCTGCGTCGCTGGCCACGCAGCGCCTCTCCCGTGGAAGGAGAGCGCCTCGAGCAGGGCAGCGCGACTCGTGGCCGGCGGTCAGGGGCTTCTCAGAGCGCACGGGGCTGCGGGACAGAGGACAAGCCGCAGGCCGGACGAAGGGTAGGGCAGTTACCAGGCATTATGGTGGAAGACGCGCGCCGGATCGTTCAGGAACCTGCTTCCAAACTGCTGCCTCTTCCCGCCGACCACAGCCGGAGCGCGCTCAGCATAGTGGCCGGCCATGACACCGGAGCCGGATATGCCTACTTTTCCGACACGCGAAAACTTCCTGTGGGGCCACTCCCCCTTCCGGAAGTCGCGGGGTCTGGGCGGGAAAAGAGCAAGAAGGGGCGGGGCAGTTCTGAAGCCCCGGTCTGGGTTGGAGCTGGAGCTCCGCCCTATGGGGGCGGGCCCTAAGTTGGGGAAGCGCTCTCGGTGTAAGGAGCGCTCGCCCACAGAATTTCTCTGAGCTGGGTTTTACTCTGCGGGGAAAAGGGGTCGGTGGCGGTGCAGGCCCGCAGGAAAGTGGGAGACAGGGATCCCTGGGTGGTTCAGTGAGTTAAGCGTCTGCCTTCGGCTCAGGTCATGATCCCAGGGTCCTGGGATCGAGTCCCACATGGAGCTCCCTGCTCAGGGGGGAGCCTGCTTCTGCCTGCTGCTCTCCTTCCTGCTTGTGCTCGTGCTCTCTTTCTCACAAATAAGTAAATAAAATCTTAAAAAGGGGGCGCCTGGGTAGCTCAGATGGTTAAGCATCTGCCTTCGGCTCATGTCATGATGCCGGGGTCCTGGGATCGGGCTCCTGGCTCAGCAGGGAGCCTGCTTCTGCCTCTCTCCCTGCTCATGCTCTCTTTCTGTATCTCTCTGTCTCAAATGAATATATATATATTTTAATCTTAAAAAAAAAAGAGTGGGAGACATTACGATTGAGTCTCCTTTCTATGCTGGGGTCCTCTAACAGGTTTCCCAGTTTCCCTCAAGTTTTTTTAAAAGATTTTATTTATTTATTCATGAGAGACAGAGAGAAAGAGAGAGGCAGAGGGAGAAGCAGGTTCCCAAGGAGCAGGGAGCCCGATGTGGGACTCGATCCCAGGACCCTGGGATCATGACCTGAGCCGAAGGCAGACGCTTAACCAACTGAGCCACCCCGGCGCCCTCCCTCAAGTTTTAAGACAGGAAAAATCTTGAATCACTTTGAGAATTAAGGGTGCCTAGTTCCATTTAGACCTGATGGCAGAAGAATTTGAGGAAGATAGCAAGCTGGCTGAGGAAATAAGCAGTTTTCCAGCTTCTGTAGTGGGCTTTTCGTAGTGTGAAAAGCTATGAAAAAGAATAAAAATACTATTTTTCTGGGGAGGGGGATATGGAATGAATTCTGAGAACATGAGGTTAATTTATATAATTATATAATTTTTAAACTATTTTTTTTTTAAGGTTTTGTCAGAGAGAGAGCGAGGACACAAGCAGGGGGAGCAGCAGAGGGAGAAGCAGGCTCCCCACGGAGCAGGGAGCTCTAGTCAGCTTGATCCTACTGATCAGAAGGCAGATGCTTAACGCACTGAGCCACCCAGGTGCCCCTATAATTACATAATTTATAACCACCTACTTCTTGGAATTATCCATATCCGAGCTTGTTCACACAATCAGGACTGTAATACAACACATAAAGTTTGTTATATTAATACATTTTCAGCCTTACATTTCTGTTTTGATAATTACTATAAACTGATTCTCAAAATAATCTAGAAGAAAGTATCCTGTTGATATAAGGTTTAGTTGAGAAGAGTTCCAGGCGAGTAAGGACTACCATTTGGAAGAAGTTAAGGTAAGGGTTAATTAGTTATTTAAGTGGTGCAGTACTAGATAGCCCACTGGTAACTAGTGATCATTTACTTCATTGAACATTCTTTCCATAGGCAAAACTGAAGGGAGCTATGAGAGATTCTGTATCTTTCTCAGAAGAGACATGGGAACAAGCCTTAAACCTCCCCTAATCACAAAGAAAAATACGTGAGTGAATCGAAAAAATAAGATAATAAAGAACTTGTACTTTATTCGAAAACACGTTTGCCATTCTCACGGTCTTTTGAAACATTTTGAACAAAACCTCCTTTCCAAAAAACAAGTATAAGGATTTTTATCTTTTCTCAAGGCCAGTTGTTTGATGTAGTGGTTGGTTTATATTTATTCTTGGCATCTTGTTCTCTCTTGCCCATGCTTTTTTCTCCCCACACCAAAAACTATTAACGCTCCTAGTCAGCAGTCCTACCGCATATTTCCTTGTATAGAGCTCACTCTCTGTTTTCCCCTGAAGTCACTTATTATATTAGTTCCAATAATTAGTCATTGAAAATGTCAAACAACTTGGTCCCTTTTGATGAAATGTGATAAAAGTATCCTAAACTTAATTTCTATACAATTATCTTTGGTTGACCTGTACAACTCATTTTTCTTCATCTTTGGGAGCACCTAAAATCATTTTTCTGAAGAAATTTGGAAGACATGACTGTGAGTCCTTTGTAGTATCAGACTATATACTGGACTGTACCTTCAGCAATACTTTTCAGGGGACCTAAGGGTCCCTCTGCTGGTGAGCCTCAAGAGCTTTTCTAGCTGGGTGGCATGGTTTCAAAGCCTGGAAAAGTTAACTCTCAGTCTGGATTATTGCCTTGGGTGTCAACCTGGGACATGGGTAGTTAATTATTTCATGCCTTTCTTTCAGTTCTGATCAGTGGAAATTCTGGTCTGTGTAAGCATGTGCTCTGGAACTGAAAGGTGGGGGAAGGGTGTCCTAATTTGTTTCACGGAACATGCAGCAGCTCTAGAGGATTGAATATGCTGGTTTAACAACTTTAAACAGACTTTGTGGTTTTTTTCCTATTGCAAAATAAATATGTGTTTATTGTAGAACATTTAGACAAAAGAAAAAAAGAAACCACCCCATTCCATCCTTAATTTAATCCATTAAACACTTTGGTTTATATCTTTCCAGTCTTTTTTTCTAATTGACTTATAGAAGTAACCTTTACATTAAAATAGTTTCAGAACTGCGTTATCCCCTATTTTTCACAGCTTCATTGAGGTTTAGTTTACATACAATTAAATTCATCCATCTTAAGTGTACAGTTTGATACATTTTCATAAAAATCTATATTTGTGCAACTACCATCAAAATTAGGTTCTAGAACAACTCTGTAAAGTTTTCTCAAGGCTCTGAGCAGTTGTAGCCTGTTTTGTAAGTTGATAATAGTTTGTGAATATCATTCTTCTGCTTGAATGTTCTTTTCTAACATTGTTTTAATGACCCTGGTATTGTTTTATAGAGCTGTATCATGATTTGCTGGACATTTAGGCTACTTTAAGTTTCTTACTATTAAAAATCCAACATGATAATTATCTTTATAACTAAATCATTTGTATATTCATGATTACTTCTTTAGAAATAATTTCTAGAAGTGGAAGTACTGAGTCAGTGGTTATAATTAGCTGCATTACTCAGCTGTGAGGTCAGGGCATTTTACTGTTCATTCACTGTTATATATCCAAGTCCTAGAACCCGGGCCAGCACACATTATGCAACTCAATAAATAATTGTTGAATGAATGGCTGAATACCTGTTGCTATACTGTATTTCATCTGCAAGATGCCAGTTTCTACTGTCAACCACAGTGTGGGACAGATTGATAGACTGTATTACTATACATTTTAGATTTTCCAGAACAGATATACTTAAAAATATTCTCTCCTGTTATCCCATTGATCCAAGAAAATATCCCAGGAATTTTAATATTTTGGCATCCAAATTACATTTCTTAGATTGCCTATTACAGTCATAGCCATACCAAAAAAAAATCTGTCAAACCATAAATCTTGTTTTTTGGGTAGGAAGAGTGGTCATGTCTATAAGATACTTTTTTTTTTTAAGATTTTATTTATTTATTTTTGAAAAGATTTTAGTTATTTATTTGACGGGGCGGCGAGGGGGAGAGAGAGAGCACAAGCAGGGGGAGCTGCAGGCAGAGGGAGAAGCAGGCTCTCTGCTGAGCAAGGAGCCTGATGCGGGGCTCGATCCCAGGACCCTGGGATCATGACCTGAGCCAAAGGCAGACGCTGAATGACTGAGCCACCCAGGCATCCCCAGATCTTGTTTATTTGAGAGAGACAGAGCGAGCAAGAGAGAGTGAGCAAGAGAAAGCACAAACAGGGGGAGGGGCAGAGGCAGAGGGAGAAGCAGACTCCCCGCTGATCAGGGAGCCTGACATGGGGCTCAGTCCCAGAACCCCGGGATCACGACCTGAGCCAAAGGCAGACGCTTAACCATCTGAGCCACCCAGGCGCCCTGCGCATCTTTATTAAATACACTAAAGAACAACAGCAACAAGTGTAATGGTGAGATCAACTATTTTTAAGAGGGATTCAAGAGATCAGCCCTATGATGTGTGACTAAGGAGCCTTAGGAGCACCCAAATTTAATCAAGATTCCCTGGGAGATGGTGATATTATTCCCTGGAACTGAAAGATCATTGTCATCTGCTGCCTCTGGCCTCTTTTGCAAATAATCAAAAACCCAATGTCACTTAAACTCATAAACTCAGATGCTTATTGCTGAGAGAGCCCTCAGGGGCTCAGAGGGGCATCCCTGCGTTGAGGTAAGTGCCCACGTGCAGCTTTTCTCCTTCTGCCCAGGCACTTTTGAGCCAGGTGGGGGCAGCAGAGCGCAGCCATTTGCTGGGAAGATAACCGCATGGCCTCTAGTTACTCGTTCAGAATTAGGAAAGGGAAACCACATTATGACTTAAACTTTTTTACTGGTCAGAATCCAAAAGATGTCAACATTTCCAGCTGCTAAGAATGTACTAGACAAAAGCAAGAAACCATAATTTTGATATCTATGAAAAAGTAGTTTGCAATGAGCTGTTTAGAAAATGTAGAAATTTCATTGTCGAAACCCTTTGAAACCTTTCCGTTTTCTTTTTCTTCCTGTCTCTGTGTCACACTCACTGATATCCGAGGAAGAAGAGAATACAGGGTTGTGGAAGGTATTCCTATTCATGTAGGCATCATATAACCTTAAGTCCTTCGGCGAAAGTAATTCTTGGCAAACATTCCAGGACCATGTATAGGTAGAAAAGGTGTCATAAAAGGACTCATTTTTAGTGTCTATTCCAATCAGATCCCCTCGGATCTTCCGCCAGAGGTTTAGCATGTCTTTCCGGTGCTCAAGGGCAATTCCCAAGTTATAGGCATCAGTAGCTCTCTTCACCTGCAGTAAGAGAACAGACATTTGCAGTAGTTAGCTTAACATATCTTTGACTTATGAACCACAATTCTAGACATCCCAAGAGTTACATTCCCAGGCTAGGTGAAAATCACCGAGTTTATCCATTGGGTGGAACCTCTAGAGGACATGTGAGTTAGGAGTTGATGGACAATCAAAATGTATGATGTGGGAATAATGAGATAAGACATTTATGACAATATTAAAAACACAATAAACTAAACCAAGGAGGAAATGTGGGATGGAGATAGTCTCTGGAGATAAAAGGGGTGCCAAGGATGGCACTCAATCCAGCCTAGGGCAGGGAGGGAGAAGATGCTGAGTAGTTCCTCGAGGATTTAACCGGATTGAGGGAGTCAGTGGTGATGGGAAGGTGTTACAGGGAAAGGAGAGAGCATAAACAAAGGCAAAGGTAATAAGCCTCTGGAGTTGGTAGGAGGCACAAGCATGTTGGTAGTGCTAAAATGTCGAGTTTTGAAAGTGAGAGGGAAGGAATGATGCAGGTAAGGCAGGCAAAATGTTGTCTGCTGTAGGGGCCCTTAGACTCGATCTCAGTGAGGCTGAGAGAGCCCTTTACTCAGTGAAAATCAAGCTGTAGTAAGTCGCTACTTCTTTTCTTTCTTTCTTTTTTTTTTAAAGATTTATTTATTTATTTGAGAGAGCGAGAATGAGAGAGAGCACATGAGAGGGGGGAGGGTCAGAGGGAGAAGCAGGCTCCCTGCCGAGCAGGGAGCCCGACGCGGGACTCGATCCCGGGACTCCAGGATCATGACCTGAGCCGAAGGCAGTCGCTTAACCAACTGAGCCACCCAGGCGCCCTCTTTTCTTTCTTTCTTTCTTTTTTTTTAAAGCATTCTTATCTTTTATTTATTTATTTAAGATTTTATTTATTCATCTGAGACACAGAGATACAGAAGGAGAGAGAGAGAATGAGCAGGGGGAGAACAGAGAGAGAGGGAGAAGCAGGCTCCCCGCTGAGCCAGGAGCCCAATGTAGGGCTCGATCCCAGAACCCTGGGATCATGACCTGAGCCGAAGGCAGAGGCTTAAAACCATCTGAGCCGCTCAGGCGCCCCTGTAAGCCACTATTTCTGATGGAAGTGAGACAAATCTCAGTGTGTGGAGCAGAAAATATTTTTGTCCTTTGCAAGCAGGACAGGGATATAGCTACACCTTCACAATAGATCATTAGCAGCTGCGTGGAGAATGGGTGGAGGGGAGCAGCTGTGAGGCAGGGATAGGAGGTTGGAGTGTGTTGTCCAGGCAAGACCGAATGAGGGCCTCAGTTAAGGCAGTAGTGGTAGGATGAAGGGGATGGATTTGAAAAATCTTCAGGAGAACAAGAGTAGCCACAGTTGGTCATAGGTGGATGTGAGGAGTGAGGACAATATATAAATTAGGATGATTCCTCGCCTTCTAGTTTCATCGATGGGGTAGATAGTGGTATCAATACCTGATGTCAAGAAGAATCCCCAAGGGAAGAGCCAGTTTGATGCAGATGATGAGTTTGGTTTGGACATGTAGAATTTGATATGCTGAGACAGTGAGGTAAAAATATTCATCAGGCAGTGAGATAAGTCAAAAATACTGGAGAGAGGTCTACACGAGTGACAAATTTAGGAGTTATCAGGATATAGGTGGCAGCTGAAACAAGGAGGGTAGACTGAGATCATCTGCAGAGTACTTGCCCTAGCTCTTCCTTCGCTTAACACAGAGATTCCCAATGTTCTGCTGGGTTACAGGTATGCCACCTTACCGATCTTCTCAAGCTTCTTAGCCCTTGGGGCAGCTGCTGCTGTAGACTGGAGGTCTCTGGCTATAAGCAGCCTCCATTTCCTCCAGCATGAATATGTGCCATGACGAGACAGAGGTCGGGAGCCCACTCCTCTCTGGCATGCAGTACTGACGACCTGCAGTTTCATTTATTCCCATATATTACTACTGCGTATTTCCTTCTCTTCCACCCTCGCTCCAAGCTCAAGATCATGGAGGGCTATGTACCCCCCGTGGCATCCCCTAATCCTAGAACTTTATTAACAATGTATAAATATTTACTAAAAAACGAGTGGACTAGTGCATATAATGGGAAGAGCAGTAGGATGGGGCTAGAAAACAAGGAAATATCAAGACTTAAGGGGTGAACATTCAGGAAAGTGAAGTGAGAGGAAGGGACACAGAGCTGCAAGACGTAGTATTTATAAAGGCCGAGGAAGGAGAAAATGCCAAGCAGAGTTTGATCACTAGTGTCAAATGCAGAAGGGAGGCAGCATGAAATGTATACACCTCAGTCTGTCTCTGTGGAGTACAAAAGTTGCTAAGACGTCAGGGCACAAAAGTAGATGGGCAGCACAGAGTTGCAGTTAAAAGTGTGGATTCCAGAGCCAAGCTGCTCATGTTTATAATTCTGGCTCTATTACTTCTGCCTTTAGAGAAGTCAACCTCCCTTGCATATTTGCAAAATGACAATGATAACAGCACCTATCCGGAAGGACTGTCGTGGTAGGTAAATTAATGAATGTCTGTAGGGCACTTGTAGAGTACTTCTAGAGTGCCGTGCCTGGCACCGAGGAAGTGCACTCAAACTCTTCTTCTTTTAGCTGCTATAATCAAGATGCTTTCACTCATCATGATTCCCTTCGTACACCTGCTCACTGTGACTGCTGGTTTGCTGCCTTAATTAGTTGCTATTTCCAGCATGACACAAACGAAGGTTTGACAGAAACGATGCTGGGTATGGTTCCATGGGTGATTAGCAGGATGAATTATAACAATTAACATTTGAATCCATTTGATCACAGAACAAGAAGCGTCATTACAATGGGTAAAAATGAGAAATGATCTTGTCTTATTTTAAAGACATAGAGCAGAAAAAATATCTTTGGGATGGTTGTAGTATTGAAGTAGAAAATATTCTGATCAACGCGTTCTGGGAAGGCATGCAACAGTGAATACTCACGTGCTGTTTCATAGCAGCTGCATCCGTCACTGTCCAATTCTGCTTCTTCTTGAGTGTTTGGTCAATGGCTAGGATGTCACTTGGATAGCCTGAGACTGGGTTGATAGGCTTTATATTTGCTGCCTTTATGCACACACACACACACACAAAGAAGGTTAGTGATATATTTTGGGTTAAATATACAACAAAGACATCATAAACAGAAATATGTCGTATCAGGAAGGGGTATGTATGTGATTTATAAGGTTATTGCTAAGCCACTTGTCCATTGTTTTGGGGCACCTGGTATAGCACCATGTGTAACTGAGCATTTAGTGAATTCTCTTTTATAATGATGAAGCCTACTCAGAAGTGCAGACCAGAAGATGGGTTATGTGTGGAATGGATATGGAGGGTAGAGAAGAGCCGACTCTATCCTCACCAAATTTTCCAAGCCATCACCAAGCACTGAAAAGTGAAGAAGGTGCCCTCCACGGAATACAACCTGTATTACTTCCAAACTTCCACTGGGGAACCAGCTGTCTATTTTCCCTGTTCCTGGGCTGCTGAACAATGCTGGTGGAAATCACGTAAATATGTGGATTGCTTTCTTTGAAAATGTGTAGTACCCAGTCTCATCCAGGCTATTAGTACTGCTTGACCCTACTTTCCTTCATTAGATGCTGTTAATTCTCTTACAGATCTCATAGCTGTCTTCTTAGTGGCTGCTGGAAAACCAGATCTGCACACTCCCTCAGCTAATAATTATCTCTCCAGGACTAGCTAACATGAATTCTTTTCACTCTTCTCTCCACCTTAGGATTTCTCTCCATTGTGTAGCCTGATTTTTCCTCTTTGCCTCTTCTATGTGAGAGTTTCTTTCTGATTTCCAAGACCAAAGTCTCCCCCCTGTATCTTTATTAATTCCCCTCCTGGACCATTTCCCTTCGATTTTCCTTCTTCCATGGCTGGCTTCATGGGTGTGAGACTTGTGCAATCCCATAGGACCAGAAGGGCCCTGAATTTGGTTTACTGCTCTGCTGTTGCAGTCTTTAAATTCTTAGTAATTTTTGGACAAGGGGCCCTACATTTCCATTTTGCCCTTGGCTCCACAAATTACGTAGCCAGTCCTGCCTCTCTCCTACATCTTCAGTTTCTCTTCCTTGGCCAGTGGTTGTCAGCTTTGGCTGCATGTTGGAACTTTTAAAAATACCAAAGCCTAAGCCCCATCTCAATATCTGATTTAATTGGATAGGGTTGTGGCCTGGACACATGGTGGTTAAAAGCTCTCCTTGGTGGTTCTGTTGTGCAGCCCGGATTGAGAACCACAGCTCTCAGGGCCCTTCCTCCTGGCTACTAATGTGCTCAAGTTCCCCGGTCCCGAAACAACTTTTTCTAGATTCTGATTCTTCACGTTCCATGTCTCTCTTCCTTAACAGGTACAGTTTTTTTGTAAAATGAGCTGATTTCCTTTCCCCCCCCCCGCTTTGGTCTGCTTCATTAATTTCTAGAGATACATGATAAATATCTTCCACTGTGATTATGGATTTGTGTATTCACTTTTTTAGCATGCATGCCTTTAAAACGTCTAAAGTTAATCCTTACAATTCTGTGAATTGTCACCTTATCTGTCAACTTGCTAGGTGCATACAGGTTCAAGATAGATATATCTTCCTGACAATTTAAAAAAATAATTAAATAGCATCTTTATCTTTAGTTATGTTTTCCTTAAATTTTACTTTCCCCATACTAATATATTGATACCAGCTCACTGATTTGTATTTGCCTGATGTATCTTTTCCTGTCCTTTTACTTTCAAACTTTGTGTTGTATTTTAGATGTGTCTCCTTTAAAGAACAGATATCTGAAAATTATTAAAAATCAGTCTCAGTATCCTTTTTTTAGACTTGAAAGATGAACCATTGTCTATTTTTTCTTTTTAATACTTTTTAAATAAACTAGTATGTTTTAATCTTTTATTGTGATTATTGATATATTTGGATTTTTCTGCCTATTTTATTTTGCACTTTCTATTTTTCCATGTTTTCTCTTTTTTCTTGTTCCTTCCCCTTCTATTCAACAGTTATTCATTATAATGATTATTCATTAAATTACTCATGATTCATTTTAGTGATTATCCTCACATTTTTAACACTCATTATAAATTTAACAAAATATAGGAAGCTTTAATTCTGAGTACCAGCCTCCTCATCTCCTGTGTCACTGTGGTGTATAGTATTTTAGTTCTTGTTGATTAGTACTCCCCAAACCAGTAATTCTTTTCTTTTTTTAATTTTATTTTATTATGTTATATTAATCACCAATACATTACATCATTAGTTTTTGATGCAGTGTTCCATGATTCATTGTTTGCCTATAACACCCAGTGCTCCATTCAATACGTGCCCTCTTTAATACCCATCACCAGGTCTTTTCTTTTTTTTATAAAAGATTAATTTATTGGGATGCCTGGGTGGCTCAGTCGGTTAAGTGTCTGTCTTCGGCTCAGGTCATGATCCCAGGTCCCAGCATCGAGCTCCCTGCTCCACGGGGAGCCCGCTTATCCCTCTGCCTCTGCCTCTCTCTGTCTCTCATGAATAAATAAAATCTTTATTTTTTAAATTATTTAAAAAAAATTTTTTTAAAAAAATTTATTTGACAGAGAGAGACACAGCGGGAGAGGGAACACAAGCAGGGAGAGTGGGAGAGGGAGAAGCAGGCTCCCTGCAGAGCAGGGAGCCCTATGTAGGGCTCGATCCAGGACCCTGGGATCATGACCTGAGCTGAAGGCAGATGCTTAACAACTGAACCACCCAGGCACCCCTAAATAAATAAAATCTTAAA
>NC_058417.1:43997471-44006703 GCF_002201575.2 Neomonachus schauinslandi | reverse complement strand
TATTTGAGAGAGAGAGAGTTCACGTGTAGGGTGGAGAGGGGCAGATGAAAAGGGAGCAGACTCCCTGCTGAGTGGGGAGCCATATGCGGGGATCCATCCCAGGACTCTGAGATCATGACCTGAGCCAAAATCAACAGTTGGATGCTTAACCTCCTGGGCCATCCAGGTGACCTTTAAATGTAAATTTAAATAGCCACTGTGGCTACCATTATTGGAAGACTCAGGTTTAGATTGTGTAGGACCCTGAGTGTTACAGTAAGGATTTTGGCTTTTACTTTGAGTGATGTGAAAAACCATTGGCAAGTTTTGAGCTGATTTTAGCAGAGCCACTTTGGTTGCTGTGTTGAGAATAGACTGCAGAGGACAAAGATAGAAGTGGACCATTTAGGAAGCTGTGGACACTATCTCTGCTGATATGATTAGAGACAATCTTGCTCTCAATAAATAAAGGCTTTGTATTATAATTTCCTTTCATCCAAAAGATACTGAGTCTCCTATAGACCAGTTTCTGTTCTAGGTGATAGGGATCCTTTAGTGAAAGAAATAAAGTCCTTGTCTACATGAACCTTATATTCTGGTTGGAGAGATTGACAGTAAACAGATAATGATCACAGGTGGAGGGCTTAGTGTTGGAAAATAAATTTAAAGGGGAATAAAGTTCCCCTTATTTCCAACTTGTTGGTGATATCTGCCTGTGGGTATGACTTCATCTGGAGAGAGAAATTCAAAGTCTGAAGTTAAGGTCATTTGTGACTGTGATACTCCTCCAGAGTCTATTTTTTTTTAAGTTTTTATTCAAATTCTGGTTAGTTAACATACAGTGTAATAATAGTTTCAGGTGTTTCATATAGTGATTAACAACTGAACCACCCAGGCACCCCTAAATAAATAAAATCTTAAAAAAATGATTTATTTATTTATTTGAGAGAGAGAGAGTTCACGTGTAGGGTGGAGAGGGGCAGATGGATTTCTGGAACCCAGAGATGCCTCACTGGTCTCCAATCAAATCTTTTTTTTTTTTTTAAAGTGCATCCTTAATCCCCATCACCTATTTAACCCAACCCCCTACCCACCCCCCCCTTCTGGGTACTATCTGTTCTCTACAGTTAAGAGTCTGTTTCTTGCTTCTCTCTCGTTCTCTTTGTTTCCCCTTTGCTTGTTTGTTTTGTTTCTTAAATTCCACATGTAAGTGAAATCATACAGTATTTGTCTTTCTCTGACTGACTTATTTCCTTTAGCATAATATTCTCTAGTTCCATCCACATTGTTGCAAATGGCAAGATTTCATTCTTTATGCACAATGGAATATTGCTCAGTCATAAAAAAGATGTATATATCTATACACACGCACACACACCACCTCTTCTTTATCCATTCATGTATCAGTGGACATTTGGGCTGTTTCCATAATTTGGCTATTGTAGATAATGCTGCTATAGGCACTGGGGTGCATGTATTTCTTCGAATTAGTATTTTTGTGTTGTTTGGGTAAATACCTCATAGTGCAACTGCTGGGTCATAGGGTAGTTCTATTTTTAACTTTTTAAGGAACCTCCATACTGTTTTCCAGAGTGGCTACACCAGTTTGCATTCCCACCAACAGTACAAGAGGGTTCCCCTTTCTCTACATCCTTGCCAGCACCTGTTTTCCCCTAGAATCTTTAAACATTTTTTATTTGGGTGGCTCAGTCGGTTAAGCATCTGCTTTCTGCTCCGTCATGATCCTGGAGTCCCAGGATCGAGTCCCGCGTTGGTCTCCCTGCTCACTGGGGAGTCTGCTTCTTCCTGTGCCCCTCACCCCACTCTCATGCTCTCTCTCTCTCTCAAATAAATAAATAAAATCTTTAAAAAACAATTTTTATTTTATTGTGGTAAGAACACTTAACATGAGATCTATGCTCTTAACACATTTTTGGTGTACAATACGTTTTGCTAACTATAGGCACAGTGTTGCACAGCATATCTCTAGAATTACTCATCTTGCATAATTGAGACTGTATGCCCGTTGGTTAGCAGCTCCCCATTAACCCCTGCCCCCAGCCTCGGGGACTCTTAAACTCTATGCCTGGAGGGACTTCTAAGAGGTTTCATAGTGATGTGAACACCACATGGATTTCTGGAACCCAGAGATGCCTCACTGGTCTCCAATCAAATCTTTTTTTTTTTTTTAAAGATTTTATTTATTTATTCGACAGAGAGAGAGAGAGGACAAGCAGAGGGAGTGGGAGAGGGAGAAGCAGGCTCCCCACTGAGCAGGGAGCCTGATGTGGGGCTCCATCCCAGGATCCTGGGATCATGACCTGAGCTGAAGGCAGATGCTTAGCCGACTGAGCCACCCAGGTGCCCCTCCAGTGAAATCTTGATGTTCTGCAGGCTGGGAGGCCTGTCATAGCCAGGAGTGAGGCCAGAGCTTCCTCAGAGAATACCCAGAAACCAAGGCATGGCTGCCTGAGACTTTAACATTCAGAGCTTGAAGTAGGCCAGAAGGTGTAGCCAGGACTGTAATTAGGGGTCTAGTCCAAGAGCAGGATGGCCACTCCATCACAGATTGCGCCACTGAGTTGTGGACCTGGTCCTCTCATCCCATTGTATCTGGCCCAACCAAGATCTAGAGCTAGTTGAGGGAGCCCAAAATGCAGCTTCTGGTCACTAGGTTGAAGGGAGAGCAGGTGTAGGTAGGATCTGAGGGCCTTTTTATTGTTATTCTTATACTCTCCACCTCTAACCCCAAGCCTAAGGTTGTATTTTTCAGTAAGTTTAACTATTTGTTGAAATTAAATGAAATATTTATACCTGGGCTTAAATTTAGGAACATGGCTATGGAATCTGGTTTGAAATATAATGACTGAAAATGTTTGTCATTTAAAAAGTATTAGTTCTGTTAAGTTAGAACTTGAAAACCGAAGTATTTAAATTAACTAATGTGACATAACCAAAATCTTACCTGTGTCTTCCAGTCTCTTTTATGGAAAAAGTAGTTCTCAAAGAAATCCAGAGGCTCCCTTCTCCTTAGCATTTCTAATTTCTGTATGTCTTTGAATGGCTTTCCCATCACCACCCCATCCATATTAGGAAACAATGGAAAGATGGGTATTTTTGAATATGGGCTATCTGAAGGAGGACTGCACCCTTAAAAGATAAAAACAAAACAAAACAAAAAGATAAAAACAAAATACCAAAAATGGTATTATGAACAGTGTAAGAAGAAATTCGCATAAAAGACATACACGTGGTGCCTATTTTGCTTTTTTCTAGTCTTCTCAATGGCCATGACCCTCCTTTTCACTCTCCTCCCCTCCCTCCCCATACATAGAGTCTAGGCTTCATCCAGACTCCAGGCTTCACCTGTATCAGGAGGATTCAGGTGAAGATGTGGATTTGCTTTCAAATGATATCTGTGTGACAGAGACCAGTCACTCAGAATAGGCTGTGGTCCTGCTTCTTTAGCATTTGGCCTCTAGTATTTATTTCTGACCAGTAGTATACAAATAAATCCTTTACAACAAGGGGGAGAGGACAAATGGTTCTTACTCTTGAGCTCTTCAAGAAATTTAAGTAAATCCTTTTCTTGCATTATTGTGATTCGGGCAGCATTAGCAAAGGCAGCTGTGCTTGAGCTTGGAGGTGTGCATATGTCTGGTTTAAATCTCCTTTTCCCATAACCCACAGTGTAGGGACTCCATGACATTCCTGATGTGGTATCTTGGAATTTTCTTCGGAAATAGCTAAAAAAAAAAAAAAAAAGTAATCCAAAAAAAGAATAGAAAGTGCTATATAGTCCTGCTGAAAAGGTGTCTTATTGGACAAAAAGAAAAAAAAGTCTAGTTGCAAGTTATATGGTGAATACATTAATTAAATTAATTCTTTTTATAAAGATCTTATTTATTCATTTGAGAAAGTGAGAGAGGAGAGAGAGAGAGAGAAACAGCATGAGCAGGGGGTAGGGTCAGAGGGAGAAGCAGGCTCCCCACTCCAGGGAGCCAGACGTGGGACTCGATCCCGAGACTCCAGGATCATGACCTGAGCTGAAGGCAAATGCTTAATGACTGAGCCACCCAGGCACCCCCCTTATGATTTCTTAACTACCATCTTAACCACGAAATCTAACTCTACCCCTTCAGTCCTGACTTCACTTGGCCTCACTTTAGCATTTAATACTGGGGGAAGGTCTGTCCTGGTTTAGATTTGTCTGTGGCCCTGGCTTCCGACTTCACACCGTCCTGGTTCCCTTCTTGATGACTAATGTTTCCTTTGCTGACCCGTCTGTTTCTTTCCATTCCACAAGAATGGGAATTCCTTGTGGTTCTGTCCTCAGTCCTTTGCTTCTTTCCCCGCCCCCTCCCCAGCATGGGGCTAGGGAGAAGTGCGAGGCTATGAAGCAGGTTTAGGAGGTCAAACGGGTGGGACTTGGTGATTAGCTGGATGTGGGGAGTGACGGAGCAGCCTGGCCTCAAGGAGGCCAGCACGGACTGAGCTGAGTAACAGGGGCCAAAGAAAAAGAGGTCAGAGGTGGGTGCAGATCACCTGGAGGGCCAGTAAGTCATGTGAAGTGTGAGGCTTGCACTCTGAGGGAAGTGGGAGGGTTTTGAAGGTTCTGAGCAGAGGAGTGACATGATCCGACACTGTGCTAAAAGGACCATTTGGTGCTGTAGGCGTCAAGGCACCAGCTAGGCAGAGGGAGTGTTGAAAATAGACTGTGGAGCCAGCAAGTCATGGGGGTGGGAGTCAAAAGGTGCAAGCAGGGAGACCAGTTAGGAGACAGTGATCCAGGAAAAAGCTAATGCATGTAAAGTGCACACTCAGAACTCTGCACGTAATGCTCAATAAATGCTATAGTCAACTACAGGAATACCTATCAAATCCTACCATTATCCAGCTTGAGACCAGCTTTCTCAGAAACTAAATGAATGATCTTTGCCACTCACTTGACAGTTAATTATGTGATATATTTTGTGTCATTTCACTTTTGTATATTTAGTAATCTACATACTTATGGCTTTTTCTCTCAATTTATATTTTAAGTTCCTTAAATGCTAATGCTACGTATTAAACACTTGATCTCCTTAGAAACCAGGTGTATGAAAAGCAACAACCATAATCATCATCATCATAAAAACACCATCAGCTAAGATTTCCTGAGAGGCAGTCTAGGAGGGTAGATAGGAGCATGGGTTCTAGAATCAGACTGTTTGTGCTAAAATCTAGGCACCACTGCCCCTTCGGTGAGTTACTTAATACCTGTACTTCAGGTTTTTCATCTGTAAAATGAGGATAATAGTACCCATTAAGAAAGTGAGGATTAAGGGTGCCCGGGTGGCTCAGATGGTTAAGTGTCTGCCTTCGGCTCAGGTCATGATCCCAGGGTCCTGGGAACGAGTCCCGCATCGGGCTCCCTGCTCCTTGGGAGCCTGCTTCTCCCTCTGCCTCTCTCTCTCTCTCTGATGAATAAATAAATAAAATCTTAAAAAAAAAGAAAGTGAGGATTAAAACAGATAATATATATGCTTTATGACTATTCCAGCTACTTCCACATAATAATAATATATATTGAGCTCCAGGAATTTTTTTTTTTTTTTAAGATTTTATTTATTTGAGAGAGAGAGAGAGAGCACCAGCAGGGGGAGTGGGAGAGGAAGAAGCAGGCTCCCAGCTGAGCAGGGAGCCCGATGCGGGGCTTGATCCCAGGACCCTGAAGATCATGACCTGAGCCGAAGGCAGACACTTAACCGACTGAACCACCCAGGCACCCCTAGCTCCAGGAATATTTATTGAACTACTTCACCTGCATTATCACATATTATCCCCACAACTGCCCTATAAAGTAAGTATTATTATCATTATTATTTTAAGGTAGGTATTATTATTGTTGTTCCCATTTTATAGGTGAGGAAACCAAGGCTGAGAAATTAAGCAATGTGTCAAATTTGTGTACCAACAACAGGCATTTAATAAATGCCTTTGAAATGGAATGAAGAGTAGAATTTTGTGTACCCTCTGGTTCCACATCTGACAAATATAGGATAGCATAGAGAGATGATTATCCATTGAGGATTCTGAAAACATTCTGTATTTTTAAGTCTGAAAGGGAAAGCAGAATGCTTTGAAAGAATATGAGCTAAAAGGATTGATAACAGCAATATTCAATATCTAGAATACAATGATATAAATAGTTTGAGGAAATTTATCTTTAGTGGTATTTGCTGGAATAAAACACATTTGGGTGTGAGGATGTTTCTTCATCCTCTATTCTCAAATTCAGTTCTGGCTCAGCTCCAGTCCAAAGGCTACTTTGGGAGGTCTGAAATTGCTCTACATCATCCCAGAGTCAAAAGAGCCCCTGGTAGTTCCAGCATGAATGGGAGTGTCTTCCAAACTAGATTTCCAAGCCCACCCGAAGTCATCCCTGGAAAAGTTTTACTCTTCTGGGATTCTCTAGCTTAGGGTAGAAGAGTCTGAACCTTCTTGGCTATCTTAGGCCCTCAGTGGGCCCTGAGATGGTCTGAGGTCAGTCTTGCAATTTCAGAGTTAGCACAATTGGGATGAAGGAATAAGGTCCCATGTGGCATGTGAGCTTTGCCACAGACTCCTTCTCCTTTGTTTTGGAGCAGACCCTGTGGAGTAGGATGTAAATAGCCTCATAAGTGCTTCTAAGAAGGCCAATTTTACCCTTCTTTGCCACTTACCTTACTATTTCCATTATAGCCTTTCTGGGTAAAGCTGAAGTCTCTACAAGCTTTGATAGGATTTCAAACAACAGGATCCCTGGGTTGCCAGCTGAATCTAAACATTTCTCCTTTTCTGGAACTATGAAGGGGGAAAAAAATTCAAAATGCCTTCTGAAAAAACATCTATCAAAGAAAGTAATAAGCCGACAGTCTTTTTAGTCTATTTACAATATTAATACTGAGCCAGGTACTAGAGAATTATAGAAAAACATTCAAAATCTGTTCTGTTTGGTAGAAAGGTCATTTTGATTATTGAACAGACACAATAATCATTAAAAAAATGCTTTTAGTTCCATGACTTCTAAGTAAATATTGACTTGTAAGTTAATACATTTAACATAAACATGATTTATATATTAAGGACTATTGTCTTGTTCTTCTGGGTAAAGGAATTGCTGATCAATGTATCTCAGGCTTGCAGGCAAACCCTCGTTACTACAGTAGTACTTGAAGCAGCAGCTTCTGTCTCTTCTAAGGACAGTTCACTGCCTATGAATGAATGTATTTTCAAAACTATACACAGTATTTGGAATTTGGTATGTATTTATCCCAGAAAACATGGCACAAATTGTGATTAGTTTTTCCAAGGCAGACTGTAAAACTCATAAACCATCAGAGGACTTAAATAACAGTATGTCAAGGACACCTCCACATCACTTACAACCTTGTGTGAGAACATGCTCTTTAGCCTCCAGCCAATTCTCCCATCCTCCCACCAAGGGCAGGCTTCATCAGGGTGAGGAAGAAATCTTTTGGGAATAGTGAATTATTGATACCCCCCAGTTTGCATGGAAAGAGAGCATTTGTCTTTTTCTAAAGAATTTTTCATTTGTAAAAGGAGTACCTTCCAAAGTAGCACATGCACTTGGTAAAGAATATTATAAGAGGTGACAGAATTTTTCTACACTATTCCAAGTGTTCCTCATTGGAGACCAAAAAGCAGTGTCTCCTGCAGAAGGACTTGATGCATTTAAGTTAAAATTCTAAAATTGTATCAATTTGCTTAGCAAATATTGTTTCGGAGAAGTAGTACGACAGTAAATCTCATGCCAGAGTACACCTTCCTCACTTGTCTCCTGCTCAGAGGCCTAAATGAATAATGGTTACTATGCAGCGAATCACAGCCACCCAACAGCCATGTTCAGCAATATCTCTACTCACCCACAGCCTTAAGGAAGCGGTTCTTATCTGTTAGCACCTTTATAAAGTCTGAGAAATTCACCTTCCCATCTCCTGCAACAGAAATCTAAGGCTCAGAACAAGGATATAAGATGCATTTTAGTCATCAGATTACATACTAAATATAAAATGAAAACACCTTGGACTATTCAATACTTAAAATCAGACAGCATGGGGGGCGCCTGGGTGGCTCAGTTGTTAAACGTCTGCCTTTGGCTCAGGTCATGATCCCAAGGTCCTGGGATCAAGCCCTGCAATCGGGCTCCCTGCTCAGCGGGGAGCCTGCTTCTCCCTCTCTCACTCCCTCTGCTTGTGTTCCCTCTCTTGCTGTGTCTCTGTCAAATAAATAAATAAAATCTTAAAAAAAATCAGACAGCATGTTAAGGCTGGAGATGCGCTCAGGGAAGCACTGGTCTTCTTGAAGTGGTTTTGGCATCGTTACGCGAATCACCCACAGCCGCTAGGAGCAATGGTGGGGTATAAACATCAAACCAGGGGCTCCCAGTCCCTGCAGTCCTACCCACTCACTCCTTTCTGAGAGACTTGCCATTTTTGCAAGGAATCCATTCCCGCTTTCCCACTCCATACCCACCTCTGATATTTCTATTATTCTAACACCCCCAAATTGTACCCAGTCTCCTCTAACTTATAGGATAGTGTTATTAGAGACATATGTGTGTGTTTTGATGCAAGAACAGGAAAACTGGGCAGTTAGTGGAAACAAGTGACACCTTAATTAACTGGTGATGCTGATTCATACGTGGAGCTTACGCTAATTGAATGGGGCACTGGCAGTTGGGTGGGGAGAGGTAAGGGGAGGTAATTTGCTAACTATATATTCCATACAACATATCAGCTTGGGCTATTTTCACTAGGTCAGTATATTCAAAGGAAATATTATCTAAAAGCTTTAAAAATATCAACAAAAATGCTGTGGCATTTAAAATTCAATATAGGTGGGCTCTAAGGATCAAAGGAAGATTTGTACTAATATGATTCAAATGGAAACAAAGGGCTTGGATTTTCTTGGTAATGTGTCATTTTTGAAATTGTCAATACCTTTGTATCTGTTATTTCAAGGCACCCTCCAAAATGTATATCATGATAGGTAATCTGAATTTAATATTGAATTGCGATAGTCACTTTTAGTTTCCATACAGGATTTTTCAAAGAATAGTCCATTTTGTAGCATTAATTTGATCTTTTTGCATTAATTTGATTTTGTAACTTGTACACATACCTTACTGATATCCTTAAAGAGAAACACACATATGTACTTTTGATAATGAGGTATATTTGTTTATATAATCACTGAAAGAAAAATATAT
>NC_058417.1:43883430-43997461 GCF_002201575.2 Neomonachus schauinslandi | reverse complement strand
GATAATGAGGTATATTTGTTTATATAATCACTGAAAGAAAAATATATATTTATAAAACCTTTTTTTTAAAGATTTTATTTATTTATTTAATTGACAGAAAGAGAGAGAGACAGCGTGAGGGGGAACACAAGCAGGGGGAGTGGGAGAGGGAGAAGCAGGTTCCCCGCTGAGCAGGGAGCCCTATGCAGGGCTCGATCCCAGGACCCCAGGATCATGACCTGAGCCGAAGGCAGTCGCTTAACCAACTGAGCCACCCAGGCGCCCCTATTTATAAAAACCTTTTATGAGAAAAATAATTACAAGTCAAAGTACTCACGATCAATATCAGCACATCTTAATTCATTATAGACATCATGCTTGGTTAGATTCATTCCCAACTTAGCTAAAGTGCACATCATTCCATGTAAATCAATACAGCCAGTTTTATCCTTGTTAAAGAAGTTGTAGGCATCTTGAAAGGCTGAGGAAATGTAATTAAGTTAGTCAGGCAGTTATTCAAGAATAAGTACATATTCTAATAGAACTAGGACTGACTATATAGTTGATTGGACATCACGTTCTGAAAAAGTATTGAGAGAAAAATGGGTACTTAATAGACATTTCATATAAAGGACAATGTCCTTCCATTAGATTTGAATTGGAATAAACTAGTTTGTGGAAAACCAAATATGTTGGTAAAATGGCCTTTGAAAGCAGTCCATACCTTAATTTCTAGAATCTGTGAATGTATTACTTATACGACGAAAGGGACTTTGCAGATATAATTAAGATAAATTACTCTGGATTACTGAGTGGGCCCAATCTAATCACAGGGTCCCCTAGGCAGCTAGAAGCAAGAGAAATGTAGCAGAAGGGATCAGAGAGATTCAAAGCATGAGAAGGACTCTTGCTGGTTCAAAGACAGAAGTGGCAATGTGATGTGGGACACAGACCGCTGTCAGGGGCTGAGAGAGGCTCCTGGCTGACAGCCAGTAAGGAAGTGAGATTTAACCCTAGAACCACAAGGAACTAGGTTCCACCAAGAACCTGAATAAGCTTGGAAGAAGATTTTCCTTCAGAGCCTCTTTTTTTTTTTAAAGATTTTATTTATTTATCAGAGAGAGAGAGAAAGAGTGTGCACACAAGCATGGGGCAGGGACAGGCAGAGGCAGAGGGAGAAGCAGGCTCCCCGCTGAGCAAGGAGCCCAATGCGGGACTCGATCCCAGGACCCTGGGATCATGACCTGAGCCGAAGACAGACGCTTAACCGCCTGAGCCACCCAGGTGTCCCCCTTCAGCGGCTCTTGATTAGAAGCCAGGGTGGCCAACTCCTTCATTTTGACCTTGAAAGACCCAGAGAAGAGGAACTAGCCAAGCCCATCTGGACTTCTGGTTCACAGAACTGTGAGATAATAAATTTGTGTTGTTTTAAGCTGCTAAGTTTGTGGCAATTTGTTATGGCAGCAACAGAAACCTGATGCACCAAAATGGACCCAAATTATATGCATGTGAATGTTTTGAATAGACTCAAAGACATACTCAGGGTGTTAACTGGAGCTGAAATTAGACACGTATTTTCTAACATTAGTGAATGAAGAAATAAACCCAGAACAAAGTATATCTCAAATGGCACCAGAATAAAACTTATGTGAGGTCACATTCAAGTGTTAGCATCTGCATGTATGAGAGTCATTCATCCTATAGAGATATAATGGTACCTGCCTTATAATTGTGTGAGTGGGTAACATCTTTCTCCCTTGGTTGAAGGCAGGCTTCTCTAGGGTGGAGTCATCTCTGCCTTGTTTCTAATTTCTCCCAGTATTTCTAGCATGTTAGTAGGTATGCCTTCTATCTGCCAGGTGCCTAGGATACATTAGTGCCCTAAACAGAGATCTTTGCCCTTATATAAATGTAATGAATAGGTAAGTTGGATAGCATGTTAGAAGGTTAGAAGATGTAAGTGCTCTGGGAAAAAGAGAAAGTAATGCAGGTTGGGGGGGGGATTGGGAGTTCCAGGGATTGAGGGATAGGTTGCTTGTATTAAATAGCTGAGATGTGAGCAAAGATTTGAGGGGGGTGAGGGAGTGGATCTCTGGGAGAGGAGAGGACCAGACAGAGGGAAGAGCTAGAGCAAGGGTGCTAAGGGGAATGGGCCTGGCATATCCCAGGAACAGCAAAGAGGCTAGTGTGGCTGGAGCAGAGTGAGCAACAGAAGAACAGGAGAGGTCAGAAACGTAATGTGTGTGTGTGTGCACGTGGTAATGTTTTACAGTTTTAGATTTTATTTTATATTATTTATTATTTATTTTTTTTAAAGATTTTTATTTATTTGAGAGAGAGAGAGCGAGCACAGAGCACAAGTGGGGGAGGGGAGCAGAGGGAGAAGCAGACTCCACACTGAGCAGGCAGCTCGATGCGGGGCTTGATCCCAGGACCCCAAGATCATCACCTGAGCCGGAGGCAGCCACTTAACCGACTGAGCCACCTAATCGGTTATTTTTTTTTTTTTTTAAGATTTTATTTATTTATTTGACAGGGACAGAGACAGCGAGAGCAGGAACACAAGCAGGGGGAGTGGGAGAGGGAGAAGCAGGCTTCCCGCTGAGCAGGGAGCCCGATGTGGGACTTGATCCCAGGACTCTGGGATCATGACCTGAGCCAAAGGCAGACGCTTAACAACTTTGATTTCTGTTTTGTTTTCAATTGGTTCCAAACTTGGAGCCTTAGCCTTCCCAGAACGTTCTTTCTTTCTTTCTTTCCTTTTTTTTTTTGGACTTTTTATTGTTATGTTAATCCCCATACATTACATCATTAGTTTTTGATGTCGTGTTCCATGATTCATTGTTTGCGTATAACACCCAGTGCTCCATGCAGAACGTGCCCTCCTTAATACCCATCACCAGGCTAACCCATCCTCCCACCCCGCTCCCCTCTAGAACCCTCAGTTTGTTTTTCAGAGTCCATCAAGGAGACTTTCTTTTATGCTCCCAAAACACTTTATACTTCCCCATCATAACTTGTATCATATTGTGATTTAAATGTTTCAGTCAAAAATGCATGGTTTAATGGTCTGACTTCCCTGAAGGACTTCCTATCAGGGCAGTGACCATGTCTGACTCGTTACTTGTTATGTTTCCCATGCTTAGTATACTGTGGGCTTTACATGAGTATTTCCTGTTTGGACTAATAAACAATAGCCAGTATAGCTATTTATACTCTGCTCCGTTACTTGATTTCTATTTGACTTTGCATTTGTTTTCTGTATACTCGCAAGTTCTTATTTGAATAAAATTATTTGTCCAGGACTGTCCAAATTCTAGGAAGATGTCTGTTTGAAAGTAATCCCCCTTCCTTCCCACAAATTAGACATTGAATTAGAAATTTTGCTCTCAAAAAGCAGAGTACTACAGACAACTCTTGAAATTGCAGATCTCTCTTAGAGAAGAAAATGATCAGATTTATCAAGGGGCCTTAGTTGGTGCTTTCATTTGAGGGCTTATTGTCATTACCTTGCATTTGTGAAGCATTCAGCTTCTTTGCTTTGCTTTGGCAGAGGAGAGATCCTGGTAAATCTTTATCCCTGACAAAAGACATGAAAAGATTTAATACATATATGAAACCAGCAAATATTAGTTCCATTCATCAGTTTTTGCTGACTGGAACGACTGCAAGCATCACAATATATCCAGAGTCTCACCTCCTAAGGGACCTGTTACTGTCACTCACCAATAGTTACAGGATGGACAGTGAGAAAATGCTGGCCACTGAGGTCCAAATCTGGCCTATACCTGCCCATCACCCTTACACCCTTAAAAAAATCTGATTTTCTCCATTTTACAAAAGAGTAAACTGAGGCTCAGAGGGATTAAATAACTTGTCCCAAATTGCACAGATAATAGGTAAAAGTCATGGGATTCAAATTCAGGTTTATCTGACTCCAATGCTCAAGGATATAAGCCCTACGCTATTCTTATTGCTAGAAATAGAAGTTGTTTCAAATTTTTAAGTGGTATAAATAATCTTATGGTGAATATCCTTATATTGAAAGCTTTGTAACCATAGTTATCTTACGACTTTAACTGCCAAACTGTATTTTTACCAGCATATTAGATAGAGGTAGATATAGCTACAACTCTATACTTATACATCATCTATAGGTGTATCAACTATCTATCAATATCTATCTATCTATCTATCTATCTATCTATCTATCTATCTATCTATCTATCTATCTATCATCTATCTATCTATCAAATCATCTGAGACAGAAAGTGCTTCTGGAAAGTCTGGAACCCTGGGTGACTTTTCATTTTCTCAGAAAAATAAAATCTGGAAAAAGAGAAAACATATTAATACTTTGGGGATATTTTATATAGATCTGCAGGAGGTTATTAGTTTAGGAATATAAAAAATATATTACGCAAAACTGGGTTTGCTTATAATATGGTCATTTAAAAATAGACTTAAATAATCATGATTTTATAAGTTAATTTTATTTAAAATATATTTAGCTTTGAAACTAAACTAAAAGTTTTAATATGGAATCTCTTAGTTTTTGTTTTTACAAGAAGCAGTTAAAAAAGTGAAATGGGAAGAAATACTAAACACGCTAAATTTAAAAAGTTATGGTTTATGAATTTAGCATCCTCTATAGTATCTAGTAGGTTCAACTCATTTTCAAAGACGGACCTAATAAAAACAAAGGTGATAAGGTCTTAAAATGCACCATTCCTTTTTTGACATGGAATTTTACCTAATTAGTCTTATTATCTCTGCTTTTACTAATACCGATTTCTTCTTCTGGTGTTTCTGTTCTATCACCTATTTGAACTTCTGAAAACTCAAGTTGGCCCTTACACAGATATGTTATTTTATATTTGTTGTATTTCTAAATATAAATGAATTTCTTTCGCATGACATAAAAGATGCAGTAGATGGAGAAATATGGAGTTCTCAAGAAGCAAGAGGAAAGTAGAAGGCCAGGCAGTATGAAGTCTTTACTAGCTACATTAAAAAAAGGATACTCTTGGCAGAATTTCAAATCTTATCTTGGCTCACACATGAGAAACGGTCTTTTTAAATTATAACGTTTCAAAGGTTTGAAGTACCTTGGAATGAGCTCAGTCTGGCCTCTCATCTCATGTAGGAATTCCCTCCATGTGTGGTATTGTCAAGTCTTTGCTTGACTACTTTCAAGCATGTCACTTGTTCCAGAGACAGCTTGTAATGCAGGGTAAGGGAACCATGAGATCAAGGGATTTGGCAGCTGTAAGGCTGTCTTACCCACATGCTTCTAAAAAAGGTCAGTAATCTATTCTTATAGCAGCGGTATAGTCAAGGGCACTAGGGGAAATACTCTCAAAGTGGCACAGAAAACGGATGGTTTGAGAAAGAAGAGAGGCTTTTCTTCTTACACTCTGATAAAATATAGATCAGGCTCTTACTTGCAGTCATTAGTGGCTGAGGTTTATTGGAATCTGTAATTACCAGACTGAGAAAAAAAGCTATTGTTAATGTCACAGACAAATCTCCCTTCCCAATTTTAGCTCAAGGTTAGTCATGACTAATTTACCCAGATTTCATTTCACTGGCCATATTTGAGCTATAGACTATATTGACTTGCTTAGGGGATTAGGTCTTCTTTCTGATCCTCTAACATTATTCTCCTTTAAACTGGCACTCAAAATATCTTAACGTATTACGGACAACTTCTTAAGCCCTCTAGGGTATTCTGACCCCCCCCACACAAAAATTCCCTCTCATTTGGGGGAACAGGAAAGAGGACTTTTTGTTTCTTCAGTCTAAAAGGATATATTTTTTTTTCCATAAAAAACCTTTCTCTTCAATTCATGTATTTGGTTTTATAACCAAATTTATCACAAGGTACTTGAAGAGCCTCTAACTTGTTTCCTCATAACCTTTATGGTTATTTATAATATTTATCACCTTAATAATTCTTCACCTTAATCTGTTTGGGGCGCCTGGGTGGCTCAGTTGGTTGGGTGTCCAACTCTTGATTTTGGCTCAGGTCATGATCTCAGGGTCATAAGATCAAGCTCCGAGTCGGGCTCTGTGCTTGGAGCAGAGTTGGCTTGAAATTCTCTTTCCTCTCCCTCTGCCCCTCCCCCTGCTCATGAATGCACGTGCTCTCTCTCTCTCTAAATTAGTAAAAGATTTTATTTATTTGTTAGAGAGAGTGAGCACAAGCAGGGAGAGTGGCAGGCAGAGGGAGAATCAGGCTCCCTGCTGAACAAGGAGCTCAACGTGGGACTCAATGCCAGGACCTTGGGATCATGACCTGAGCTGAAGGCAGACACTTAATTGACTGAGCCACCTAAATAAGTAAATAAGTAAAATCTTAAAAAAAATAATTCTTTACCTTAATCTATCACCCGAATATATTCATTACTTACCTTTTGCCATGGGAGCTGGGTACTTTTGTTAGAGGATTTAGCTTAAATTTTGATTTAATGTCAGAAACCGCCATGGGGCCAATAACTCTGTCTGGAATTCAGAAGATACAAATAGGATCAAATCACAGATTAATTCCTCTATTTTCTTTTTCAACTTTCCTAGCTCAAGACCTAGATTTTGAAGTCCAGGGCCTTGAGAAATGGTAATATGTGCAAATTCAAGTTAGAGGTATGTGCAAAGTTGGAAGGCCATGTGGAAGGATCTCTTCACTGTCCCAAGATCTCTAAGCAAAATGTCTTATCCTTGTCTCTCCCCCAATAGTGTCATTCTAATCATATATAAAAATAAGTGATACCATATGACATAGATAAAGCATCCTGGAAATATGTGCAAAAAGTTATTTAAATAACTTTAAATAAAGACAAAATTTATTTTTTAAATCAGAACATTTCATATTATAATTGACAGAGAATAAAATGTTACAGCATTTCTAAAATATTTACCTAATTGTTTATATCTTGGATACCTGCCTGGTAATAAATATTTTCTAGGATTTCCTTCTGGGAGGTCCATCCCTGCCCTGTCAGTTCTTATGAACCCACTGTATGGGAACCCAAATGTAGGAGCAGAGGTGGGATACAATGCTCTTTCACCACCCTAGACCCTCCTGAATGGACTTTTAACCACTAGAGCCTCCCTGGTCCTGCCTTTCCACTTCAGCAGTTTGGGTATCAGGGCCTATGGACCAGGAGCTGGGTTGGTAGGGCTTCCCCCTTCTACTGGTGGTTTTACCTCTCCAATTGCAATTTTCAAAGTATAGACTGTATTAAAGAATACTGGGTTGCTGATTTAGGAATGATAGACAAATACTATGAAACCACAAAGAAAGTCTTTGAATGTGTAATTACAGTTTGGTCCATTTTCCTAGGTCTTCACCTCAGAGCCTGGAAAACCAGTTGTTTCTAAACACCTCAGTTACACGTGTTCAAAATCTGGAAAACCTACCACAGAGCTGGGAACTCCGGAGAGGCTCAATAATTTAGGCACTTGAAAGGGGCTGTGAAATCATCCTCATGGCGCAAAATAATCATTACTTTAAAAAAACTACCTTCAATCTCTCATAGAGATGAGAGATTTAAAAAAAAAAAAAGGACTCAGCATAGATTCCTACAAAATCCAGATATTTGCCTACTTTTAAGCCATGGTACCTACCACTTCTGGGCTTCAATCAGATCAAGAATCCAATAAAGGGTTTGTTCCATCATACAACTGTGACCTCATTCACTTCTCAGGCTCAGGCCCAGGTGAGAATGACCTACAAGCTCCTTCCAGGTTTAGAGCAACCATGTTTTCAGTGTGGTCTGTTTAGCATCCTTGGGGATGTGTGGGTGTCAATTACAGAGTGAGAACATTTTGACACTGTGGGGATTTCAGGGAAGGGGAAGTTTTTTGTTTTTTTGGGTTTTTTTGTTTTAATTCTGTATTACTATAGTTTCATGTTAAACATTAGTCAGTTGGAAGTTGTTCAAATGAAAAATTTTACCTAAATGCCTTGATTGAATGGTGATTAAGTACCATTTCATTAATTGCTTAAGCCCAGGAAGGACAAAAGTATCCCAAACTCTCATAGGCTTGTAGACTATAGTATTATTGGAAAGAGTGATTTGAAAAGAACAATTACAAAAAGATTATGATTGTTTTAATTAGAAACATTAATATTCAAGATCTCACATGTCTCATGGCATTGTAAATCATCTAGGACAGGAGTTAGGCATGTCTTTAGTCTTCATCATGGCCAAGCACAGATACCTTTGGCACCCAATGTTTAGCTTTAGCCCCCCAAATTATTTCAGGCCTCACTTAGTAGCTGCAGTTCTAGAGGCTTTCTATTCCTGCTCTCAGAGTTTGTTTATTGTGGGCATAATTTGACATTTCCCTAGCCTTTCTGAACTTGGTACATTGCCTCCTATTCCGCTTTGGGATACAAAGGAAAAGAAAGGGATGGTTTAATTTACAAATTAATTAAACAAGTATTTAATAAGGGCCTACTATGTTAGGGCCTACCAAGATTAAAATGGGAATAATGGCAGTTCCTATTGGATGGGATTGTTGAGAAATATATTAATATTATTATTTTAATTATTATTTCAAATTGTGGTAAAAAAAGAAAATTTATGATCTTAACCATTTTAAGCATACAGTTTAGTATTTTTTTTAAAAGATTTTATTTATTTATTTGACAGAGGGAGACACAGCGAGAGAGGGAACACAAACAGGGGGAGTGGGAGAGGGAGAAGCAGGCTTCCTGCTGAGCAGGGAGCCCGATGTGGGGCTCGATCCCAGGATCCTGGGATCACGACCCAAGTCCAAGGCAGATGCTTAATGACTTAGCCACCCAGGTGCCCCGGTTTAGTATTTTTTTTAAGTATTTTTTTTTATTGTTATTTGTCAGAGAGAGAGAGAGATCACAAGCAGGGGGAGCGGCAGGCAGAGGGAGAAGCAGGCTCCCTGCTGAGCAGGGAGACTGATGTGGGGCCGATCCTAGGACCCTGGGATCATGACCTGAGCAGAATGCAGATGCTTAACGGACTGAGCCACCCATCTAATCCAATCCATTCATTCCGTAAATATTTTTTAGTGCCTATTTTGTTCTAGGCCCTGGGATACATCAGGGAATACATCTAGCCAGAAATATTGTTGATTCCATCTTCAAAATATATATGTAATCAAATTACTTTCCACCATCTCCACCTCTACCTGTTGTTCTGGTCTAACTGGTCTCCCTGCTTCTGCTCTTGCCTTATCCACTACCTGCCAATCTATCCTACACAAAGAAGCCAGGATAATCCTTTCAAAACTTAAGTCAGATCATGTCATGTCTCTGTTCAAATCGTCCAGTATTTTCCTATCACTCAGGGTAAAAATCCAACCTTTATTTATTTATTTATTTTTGTGAGCAGCAAAGCAAAGTTTATCGAGTGATAGTAAAATCCAACCTTTATAATAGCCTTCAAGGCTTATATGATCTGTTCCTGGCTGCACCTGCATCACCTCCTTATTGGGACATCTTATTGTACAACCCTGGAATTGTGCATTGCATAGACTATGTGACTGAATGTGATGGTCCTGTCACCTAGTTCTATGACCTTATCTCTTCCTACATTGCCCTTGTTCACTCTGTTCTAGCCAGAATGGCCAATTAGCTTTTTCTCAAATACTGCAAGCATGCTCTTGTATAAAGGCATTTACACTTGCTCTGCCCTCTGCATGGAGTGCTCTTGCCTCAGATTATTTATGGCTCACTCCCTTACCTCTTTATCTTTTTGCTTAAGTGTCCTTTATCAGCAAGGCCTTTCTTGATTACCTTCCCTCACTTGCAGAATTCCCTACACCCCTTTTCCTTGCTTTATTTATTTATTCACTTTTTATATTTACATTTTAGGTAGTTAACACGCTGTGCAATATTGGTTTCTGAGGTAGAATTCAGTGATTCATCACCTACATACAATACCCAGTGCTCCTTATAACAAGTGCCCTCCTTCATACCCATCACCCATCTAGCCCATCCCCTAACCTCTTCCCCCCGTCAACCCTCAGGTTGTTCTCTACTGTCAAGAGTCTCAGGGCGCTTGGGTGGCTCAGTCTACTGACCAACACTCTCTTGGTTTCAGCTCAGGTCATGGTCTCGGGGGTGTTAAATCGAGCCCATGTCAGGCTCTGTGCTCGGCACAGAGTCTGCTTGAGATTCTTTCCCCTCCCTCTCCCATCCCCTTTGTTCCTCCCCCTGCTTGCACTCTCTCTCGAAATAAATAAATAAAATCTTTAAAAAAAAAGTCCTTTATGGCCTGTTTCCCTCTCTCCTTTTTCCCCCCCCTTCCCATATGTTCATCTGTTTTCTGTTTTCTTTCTTAAATTTCACATATGGGTGAAATCGTATGGTATTTGTCTTTCTCTGACTGACTTATTTCACTTAGCATAATACACTCTAGCTCCATCCACGTTGTTACAAATGGCAAGATTTCATTTTTTTGATGGCTGAGTAATATTCCATTGTATATATATACCACATCTTCTTTATCCATTCATCAGTTGATAGACATTTGGGCTCTCTCCAGAATTTGGCTATTGGAGATAATGCGCTATAAACATCGGGGTGCATGTACCCCTTCAAATCACTATGTTTGTATCCTTTGGATAAATACCTAGTAGGGCAATTGCTGGATCATAGGGTAGTTCTAATTTTAACTTTTGAGGAACCTCCATACTGTTCTCCAGGGTGGCTGCACCAGTTTGCATTCCCAGCAGCAATGCAAGAGGGTTCCCCTTTTTCCACATCCTTGCCAACACCATTCTGACAGGTGTGAGGTGGTATCTCATTGTGGTTTTGATTTGTATTTCCCTGATGATGAGTGATGTTGAGCATCTTTTCATGTGTCTGTTAGCCATCTGGATGTCTTCTTTGGAAAAGTACCTTTGCTTTATTTTAATCTCTGTAATCTCTGTCATACTATTATCTTATTCTTTTTGTTGCATATATCTCTTCACTAGAGTGTAAGTGCCATGAGGGTAAGGATTTTTGTCCTAAACATGTAGAATAAGGCTTGGCACATGGTAGACACTAACCGATTGTTTAAATGAATGCATACATGCATCCATTCATCCCTTCAGCAGATACCCTACTATCTGCTGGGAACAGACTCACCTTTAGTATCATGTCCAGTTTTCATCAACTTATGTAGTGGCACCATCCCTTTTGCTTAAAGAGAAGATTAAGAGTCAAAATTATATACATTTACGAAGTTTTGAAAAGTAGAACAGGAGCAAATTATAATTTTCTTTTATTTTTTCCTCCAGTGAGTGGGAAAGTGAAGAGAAAATGTCAGTTATATGTGACATACCTCTTGTTTTTTTTTTTTTTTTAGGGTTTTTAGTTAAATTCCAGCTAGGTAACATTCACTGTAATATTAGTTTCAGGTGTACAATATAGTGATTCAACACTTGCATACAACACTGGCGCTCATCATGACAAGTGCATTCTTTCATCCCCAGTTAGCGATATACCTCTTAATTCATGTTGCCTCTTTTGGTGCCTTAATGTGTCAAGCTCCAAAAAATTGTTTTTGAAACAAAAAATAGAGTCAACATTGAAGGCAAGACTATTCACTTATCATCTTTTAGGATGAAAAGAAGTGAAGTGACTTTGAAAACTTGTTGACTGTCAACAAGGAGGACAACCTGCTATCCATTTCATTTTCATTAGTGCTTTGGTTATGAACTGTTGATGAGTTATATGCCTTTTAGTGGTACAGATATTTCTTTCTAGTGAATTCTCCTGTGAAGTGTGTACATACAATATTCATTGTAATATTGACTAAAAATCTCTCCGCCTTGCCCTACTCTACCCTATGGCCAGAACAACAACAATGAAACAAGTACTTTAATAGTACTGATTCAATTCTTCCTCTCAAAATGTTGGGTAGTTTGGTTTTCTATGCACAAGGAGATTAACTCAGGAGAAAAGTGCTGGGTATAATAGTTCAATTCCCTAAGTTTGGTTTAGTTTGACCAGATAAAGCCAATAATGCTATTTTGATATCAAGAAAGGTCAGTTGCAGATTATGGAAACACGGAAAAGTTTTGGTAGTACCTTTAGGCTGTGAAGGCTCTACCAGGTAATACATCATGCAGAAGGCAGTACACATAAAGTAGGTATGTTTTCCTTATGCAAAGGGAGAGATTAATACTAACATAAAACACATAATTTGTATGATTAAGAAGCACCTATCAAACACCTTTATTCCCTCCCTTGCCTCTCATTCTTCTCTTCTTCTCTATTGCTTGGTTCTTCTTCCTGCCTAGACATTAGTTTGCTAGAGGCATCCTATGCCATTCTAGGATGCTGTGTGTGGCACCACTCTGGTTGGGAATGGGACTTGGAAGATTTCTGTTTCTGACAAGAGGCAGACTTTATTTTTACACAGTAGGCTTTTTTCTAGATGTATTTAGAGTTTCTTTATAGCCCTAATAAGTATGGTTTTAGAAATTCTCATACAGAACCCTACAACCTACAACATTGTAGGCCAGAGTGGCATTTTGAATGTTTACCATCAAATGACATGAAATATTAGCAGGTCTTGAAGTTGTTCATATAAAGTGTCATTTTCATGTTATTATGCTTAGGTAACTGAAATTTACTTTTATTCCTTAGAAAAATAGAAATGGTGAAATGGGGATTGGAGAAAAAAGATAAGTATAAAAAATGCCATTGTCTAAAAAATGAGTATGTCTAGTCATCAAAAGTTGAGAGTGAAAACTTAAATCATAGGTAGGATGTGTTTGAATGTACAAAAAAAGTCAATACAGTATATAGTATTCAGAAATAGAATCTGTTCCCTTAATACCTGTATCTATAAAGAAAACTTAGTAAGTGGACACTGAGTAGTATTTGGTGAATTTGAGGAGTAGACACTGCTGTTAGAAGTTTCTAAAATTATGAAACATACTTTTCAATGTCTACATTTTCTTTAGTGTACTGTGGACTTCACAGAATAACATATATTTTGGTGGCAGCAAGTGGAATGGGCTTACGCAGTGCAGAAAGCAAGTGGGAGAGCAGGGTAGGCATGTGAACAGTGTACATTTGACAGAGACTGGAAAGAAAAGAGGAAAAGTCAACACTACTAGGAAAACAAGTGGCAGCAGGAGTGAGAGAAAAATAATCTATTAATAGAGACAGGAAGAAGAGAAGAAAAACCTGAAAAAAGAAGAAGGACGGAAAAGTAAGCAGATGGGACTGGGAGGCCATGCTCTCTCGGCTTTGTAGAAGGGTTTTGTTTTGTTTTTTTTAATTTTTTTATTCTTATGTTAATCCCCATACATTACATCATTAGTTTTAGATGAAGTGTTCCATGATTCATTGTTTGTGCATAACACCCAGTGCTCCATGCAGAATGTGCCCTCCTCAATACCCGCCACCAGGCTAACCCATCCTCCCACCCCGCTCCCCTCTAGAACCCTCAGTTTGTTTTTCAGAGTCCATCGTCTCTCATGGTTCGTCTACCCCTCCGATTTCCCCCGCTTCATTCTTCCCCTCCCGCTACCTTCTTCTTCTTCTTCTTTTTTTTCCTTAACATATATTGCATTATTTGTTTCAGAGGTACAGATCTGAGATTCAACAGTCTCGCACAATTCACAGCGCTTACCAGAGCACATACCCTCCCCAGTGTCTATCACCCAGTCACCCCATCCCTCCCACCCCACCCCCCACTCCAGCAACCCTCAGTTTGTTTCCTGTGATTAAGAATTCCTCATATCAGTGAGATCATATGATACATGTCTTTCTCTGTTTGACTTATTTCACTCAACATAATACCCTCCAGTTCCATCCACGTCGTTGCAAATGGCAAGATGTAGAAGGGTTTTAACCATCGATTCTGATTTGGGTGGCTCCCTTACACGCCTGGGGTTTTACATAGTGTTACATAACTCTTTCTTCTGAGTGGCCCAGATTGGGAGGGTTGTTACGAGAACAACCTCGATACAGCTGCTTGGGTTAGTGAATCTTCCATTATCTGAAAGCAGGAGACTAGAATCTCTATTAGTCAATCGACAAGCATTTATTGGGCACATACTATCTACTCAAAAACAGGCTTGCTGAGAGCAGGAACTTTGCTTGTCCCTTTTTCATTGCTGAACTTTCTTTTTCACAGTGCTTGGGTACTCAATAAGTGTTTATTGATGAACACTGATCTTATACATGATCACAGAGGATTGCTTCAATATCCCTAAATTCAGCATCACGATTTTAAATGCTGGAGTTAAAAGCTACCAAGCAGACATTTTTGAAAGTTTTCCGGCACCAGTGATAGAAGCAGCAATATATGGGATAGAATGGGACCTATTCAAAGAAATCTTTTTTCTTTTGCAAATAATAAAATATAACAAGACTCATTTGGAAATGTTAAGTGTGGGTGCCCAGAATTTAAATTTATCTTCTCTTATTAAGATTCATTTTGTAGATACTTACATAAAGCACCTTAAATTATTCTTAAATTCTTTTTGAAACACAATCAGGCTTTCAGAGACATATCAATTTTAAAAAAAATCATTCTTGTTGAAAAATGCTGGTGCAGAAAGCAAATCAAAATTATTGGAGAATGAAGTACAGATTAAGGTTTTGGGGGGGGGCAGGAGGGCAGAAGACAAGTTTTAACTTGCCTCTCCTGACGAGTTTCACAGCATCATTTTTTAAAAAATTTTATTTTATTATGTTATGTTAGTCACCATACATTACATCATTAGTTTTTGATGTAGTGTTCCATGATTCATTGTTTGCATGTAACACCCAGTGCTCCATGCAGTACGTGCCCTCTTTAATACCCATCACCTGGCTAACCCATCCCCCCAACCCCCTCCCCTCTAGAACCCTCAGTTTGTTTCTCAGAGTCCACAGTCTCTCATGGTTCGTCTCCCTCTCCGATTCCCCCCCTTCATTTTTCCCTTCCTACTATCTTTTTTTTTTTAAACATATAATGTATTATTTGTTTTAGAGGTACAGGTCTGGGATTCATCAGTCTTACACAATTCACAGCGCTCACCATAATCACAGCATCATTTTCAAACCTCCCATTCATTCTTTTTAAGTAAGTACAGATGGTGGCGTTTGGCATTGGGCAACTTATTTTAGAAATAAATATGCTAAGAGGCCTGCAAACAGAAAGTACTGAGGTTATGTGTTAAATTTCACAGGCATCCAAAAAGGAACTTTAGGTCATCAGACATACCTATCGATAGGTAAAATTTTACCTATCGATAGGTAAAATTTTAGTTTTAATAAGAAAATGGAAAAGTAGTTTGAAAGTGGGACTTTAAAGCTAAATGCACAAAAATTGTGTTTGTATGAGGAAAAAATTAGGGCTGAGAAAAATTATAGATTATCATTGGGTGATAGAATTAAAAATTATTAAAATTTTCCTTTTGCATTCTTTCATTTTTTGAATATAGAAATTTTCTATAATGAATATGTATTACTTTTATAACCAAGAAAACACATGTAAAAATAAACTTATAGCACCAGCTTATCCATTTTTATAAAGTGAATCATGAATTTCCACTTACATTTAAACTTCTTTAGGCCCTCCATTATTGAATCCACTCTAACCTTCCCATTTCCTGTAAAACATTTGAATCAGACACAGAGGAAGTCACATAAAAACTCATAAAAACTGAGTAATATTCCATTGTATATATATACTATATCTTCTTTATCCATTAATCTGTCAATGGACATCTGGGCTCTTTCCATATTTTGGCTATTATGGGCATTGCTGCTATAAACATTGGGGTGCAGGTGGTGCCCCTTTGGATCACTATGTTTGTATCCTTTGGGTAAATACCTAGTAGTGCAATTGCTGTGTTGTACAGTAGTTCTATTTTTAATTTTTTCAGGAACCTCCATACTGTTTTCCAGAGTGGCTGTACCAGCTTGCTTTCCCACAAGCAGTATAAGAGAGTTCCCTTCTCTGCATCCAACATGGATGGAACTAGATAGAGGGTATTATGCTAATCAAAATTAAGTCAGTCAAAGACAGTTATCATATGTGGAATTTAAGAAACAAGACAGAGGATCATAGGGGAAGGGAGGGAAAAAAGAAATAAGATGAAATCAGAGAGAAAGACAAACCATAAGAGACTCTTAATCTAGGAAACAAACTGAGGGTTGCTGGAGGGGAGGCGAGTGGGGGGGGATGGGGTAACTGGGTGATGGGCATTAAGGAGGACATGTGATATAATGAGCACTGGGTGTTATATGAGCTGATGAATCACTGAACTCTCCCTCTGAAACTAGTAATATACTATATGTTAATTAATTGAATTTAAATAAAAAACTCATAAAAACTGATAAAAGTTGTGAAATTATTAAAATGCCATGGCAGGCTGGAACTTCTCCCATGAGACAGAAGAATTAGAGAAACTGGTTTGCTTGGGAATTAGATTCATTTTTCCCCTCAGGTGAGTATGATGGAAGAAAGGATAAATCTTTAGCAAGACAAATCTCTCTACTTCTTCAATACAATTCCTCTTTTCTGTGTTTCAAGATATGACACTCCAAAGGTTATATGTGGAGAAGGGATATTACAAGAAAAACCAGGGCTCAAATCTGGCAGCATCTTTTCCAAACTCAGATGACATTAAAACAAACAAAATATATGAAGAGACTATGTTGGCCAATTGCTTAGAGTTGGAATAGGTAGAGAAGGACCTGCTCTGTGTTTTCTTCCAACAAGGATTTCTTGAGAACCAACACATTTGAGGTGCTGTATTTATCACTCTTGAGATTACAGAGTATGTTTCTCTGGCTGGAATGATCTTCCCATACTTGTTCAGCTTAGGGTCTTTTTCAGAAAACCCTGGTCTTGGCTAGATGCTCCCTTAGTACCTTCTGCATATACATAGCACCTTTTTAAGGTGATGAAAATGTTCTAGAATGACTGTGGTGATAGTTGCCCATATCTGTGAGAACTAAAAACCATCCAATTATATACTTTAATGGCTAAATTGTTTGGTATGTGAGCTCTATCTCAATAAGGCTGTTAAAAATGTTGATTGAAAAAAAGAAATAGAATGAGTTTTATAGCACGATACCATTTAAGGAAATTAAATACCACACACATTGAATTTTTAAAGGGATACACACATATCTAAAATAAACATGAGGAAGGTGGATTGGAAGAGCATACATTAGATATAATAGAGAATGCACCTATGATGGGGGGAAGGAAATAGGAACAGAAGTAGGAGGTAAAGGAGAAAATAATAAAACAAAACACAAGGGGTCCTTGCATGGATCAATGATGATAGTGTGCCATAACTGAGGAGTTTGATTAGCTCAACTGTATGCATCTGGTGTTTAAGGAAAAGTCCACTCTTCCTCCACAAAAAAAGCTTAAGGTGCCGGTGGGACAAAAAGGAAGAAATATTCAGCAGGCAGCTGTAAACACAGTGGTGACAAAGAATAATCCAGAGAACAAAGGCTTTCAAACATTGTGGTCTCAGGACTTCTTTACATTCTTAACAATTTTTGAGGACCTCTAAGAGGTTTATGTGAGTTACAGCTATTATGTGGGTTTAATTACCATATTAGATATTAAAACTGAGAAATTTAAAAAATATTTTAAGATAGCAATAATAAATCCAGTACATATTAACATACTTTTTAGTGAAAAATATATATCAATTGAAAAATGAAAAAATTAAGGCATTAAAATTTAGTGGGAAAGGTAGTGTTACTGATTGAACATTTGTGTCCCCCCAGATTCATATATTAAAATTCTGTCTCCAATATGGTGGTATGAGAAGGCAGGGTTTTGGGCAGGTGATTAGGATAGGATGAGATCCTGAAGTCAGACCCTCATGAATGGGATTAGTGCCCCTACGGGTCAGGAGAGAGCCTGCTGCTTTGTGCTCTCCGCCATGTGAGGATACCACGAGAAGGTGACAGTCTGTAGCCCAGAAGAGGGTTCTCACCAGAACTCAACCTTGCTGGCTCCCTGATCTCAGGATTTCTGGCCCCAGAACTGTGAGAAATAAATTTCTATTGTTTATAAGCCACACAGTGTATGGTATTCTTGTTATAGCAGCTTAAGCTAAAATAGCATTGTTTTACATTTTTGCAAATCTCTTTAATGTCTGGCTTAATAGAAGACAACTGGGATTCTCAGTCTGTTTCTGCGTTTAGTTTGCTGTGATATGTTTTCTTGGTTGGAGAAAATCTGGCCTTATAGAGTTACGTAGTCAGAAAAGAAATATTTTATTATTTTATTTATTATTATTATTATTTTTTTGAGAGAGAGAGAGAGAGTGTATGAGGTGGGCAGAGGGGCAGAGGGAGAGAGAGAGAATCTCAAGCAGACTCCACACCTAGTGGATCCTGAGGTCATGACCTGAAATGGCCAAAATCATGAGTCTGATGCTCAACTGACTGAGTCACCCAGTCACCCAGAAAAGAAATATTTTAATAGGTTTTTCAGATATATCATGTGTGGATATGTCATGTAGCTTATTAGAAAAGCTATTGTACACTTGTGAGTGAATGAGAATGATAAAGGTAAATACTGTCTTAGTGTTATTTTAAAAATAGTTTCAATCTCATGGACCTTCCAAAAGAGTGGGTTGCCCCTAGATGTTGATTTGAGAACTGCTACCATAGAGAGTTGATAATGAAGCAACAATCAAGGACTGATATAATCAAGGGAGGGAAGGAATTAAAACTGAGAAGACTGAGAAATAAACCCTCGTTTGTTCCCATGTTCGGAAGCTAGAATAAGTGAGGCTGGCAAAGTAAATTATTCATGATTTCAGATTCTGAGGGTTATTTCAGTAGAGTTGCAGGCTATGTGACTGGGGAAGCCAATTGTAAGGATTCAAAGAGAATGTGAAGCGAGGAAGCAAAAGTGGCTCCTATAGACAATAAAAAAGCAGACTGAGAAAGGAATGAGGGATGAATGATCATAATTATGAGGTAGAAGAACCAGCTGAAGGTTAGTTTTTAAAAGGAGTGGGGGACTATGTGCCTCTTCATAGGCAGAGTAGAGAGAAAGAGATGAAATTGAAAGTGTTGGGAAGGAATTATGGAAGAAATGATTTTTTATAAAAATATTGAATCATATATTGTACACCTGAAATATAATATAATGTTATATGTCAATTATATCTCAATTTAAAAAATAATTTTTGACAAAGTGGGAGATGATCAGGTCAAGAGCAATGGATTGGAGGTGTTGAAAGGAGACTTTTCTCCATTGGAGAGAGGAGAGGAAGAAAGTCTAGGTGAACAAGAAGAAACAGTAAACTGGAGAGAACAGAAAGTGATGTTTGCAATTAATAGGTTCAAATTTATTGCTTTAAGACTGGGATTTGAGAAACATATTGGTTCAGTGCTTTACTTCCTACTTCCAGTTAGGCTTAGCAGAGAAAACCAAGTCTGTACTCTCTGCTTCATTCTTATATTCCTCGTATCTAGTATAGTGCCTGCACATATTCAGTGATCAATAAATATTTGTTGGTTGAATAAATCAATATACAATCTTAAACATTCAAGGTCAGAGGAGCACAGCAACATCACTGAAGCACTATGGTAAGAAATGCTACTCCCCAAATGCTCCCAGATCACTTTTTTAAAAAATCAGAACCACAAAGAAAGTAGTAGAAATAAAAAAAGACTAAAGTAACTACAGAACAGAAGAGTCAGCAGATAAGTCATGTAGCCAGATTCAATAAACAATAATAAAAATCTCAACAAGCAAACAAAAGAGCAAGCATAAATGAAATAAGTTAACCCTTAATGCCCCTGCTTCCTCTTGTGTATTTCTCCCTCATTTTTATTTTTTAATTTTAATTACCCTAATATTTTTCCTTCTTATTTTTGGGCTAGAATCCTGCTCTCAGGCACAAATTAACATATTGCTTGTACTTGTGACTTAAGAAATGAAAGCAGTCATTAGGCATCTGCTTTTGGCTCAGGTCATGATCCCAGGGTCCTGGGATCAAGCCCCGCATCGGGCTCCCTGCTCCGTGGGAAGCCTGCTTCTTTCTCTCCCACTCCCCCTGCTTGTGTTCCCTCTCTCACTGTGTCTCTCTCTGTCAAATAAATAAATAAAATCTTAAAAAAAAAGAAATGAAAGGCTGGGCACAATCTTAATGTATCATTTCTTCATCTTTTAGGACCTTTATAGGCAAAGTGTGGTCCATAGACCAGTAGCATTGGCATCATTGGGAACTTGTTAGAAATGTAGAATTTTTCAGGCTCCAACCCAGACCCAAATAACAATTTCCATTTTAATAAATGCCCAGGTGATTCATATGCATGTTCAAGTCTGAGAAGCATTGTTGTAGGTGATAAAAAGACAAGGATCAGATGCCTGGGTGGCTCAGTCAGTTAAGCGTCTGCCTTTGGCTCAGGTCATGACCCTGGAGTCCAAGATCGAGCCCTGCACTGGGCTCCCCGCTCAGTGGGGAGTCTGCTTCTCCCTCTGACCCTCCCCCCTCTCATGCTTTCTCTCAAATAAATAAATAAAATCTTAAAAAAAAAAGACAGGGATCATTTCTAAGGATCTTATATACAGGATAACAAAGACACACTTCTGGGAAGACAAGAGAATTTTTAAAAACCTCACCATTAACAGTCAAATGAGACATCAGCTCCTTCATGTCTTCTTCTGTGAGCTCGATCCCCTCATTTGCTAGAAATTTGTCTAAGTCCTGGATATCAATCACCTCTCCTTAGAAAAATTAAGAAATAAATTGTAGAAATATTATAGAACTATCTATAAAGGATGAAAAATGTTATCTGTACTTATATATATGATTGCTCACATATGCTCAGGATTCACAGGAGGGTCAGAAAACAGTCTTGTGTTGGGGTGCCTGGTGGCACAGTTGGTTAAGCATCCAACTCTTGGTTTTGGCTCAGGTCCTGATCTCAGGGTCCTGAGATAGAGCCCTGTGTCAGGCAGGCTCCATGCTCAGTGCAGAGTCTGCACCCGGAGCCTGCTTGAGATTCTCTCTTCTCTCCCTGCCCCTCCTGCTTGAGCTCTCTCTCTCTAAAATGAATGAATAAGTCAAGCAGAGAAAGTCAATTATCATATGGTTTCACTTATTTGTGGAACATAAGGAATAGCATGGAGGACATTAGGAGAAGGAAGGGAAAAATGAAGGGGGGGAAATCGGAGGGAGAGATGAACCATGAGAGACTATGGACTCTGAGAAACAAACTGAGGGTTTTAGAGGGGAGGGGGGTGGGGATGGGTTAGCCCAGTGATGGGTATTAAGGACGGCACGTACTGCATGGAGCACTGGGTGTTATACGAAAACAATGAATCGTGGATCACCACATCAAGAACTAATGATGTATTGTTTGGTGACTAACATAACATAATAAAATAAAATTAAAATAAATAAATAAATAAAATGAATGAATAAATTAAAAAAAAAAGAAAAAAAGTTCTGCGTCTTTAATTCTGGTGGCTACAAAAAAGAAAGTACACCATGGGTTAGGAATTGACTGGTGACTTACTGCAAAATCCATAGCAAATCAAGCTGCATACAGGGATTTGGTTTTATTTTTACTCTTCCTCCTACTCTACTTGAAAATTCAGTGTTTTTCTATAGACCAGCTTTTAAGATTTTATTTTTACTTAAAAATATTTGCTTGGAGTTTGCTTCTCTGATCATTATGCATTCCAAGATTTTTATTCATCTCAACACAGAAGTAATTTTTTCTCATTCATCATAAAAACAATGCAACAACATTAAAGATTAATAAAGGGGAGGCGCGCCTGGGTGGCTCAGTTGGTTAAGCCACTGCCTTAGGCTCAGGTCATGATCCTGGAGTCCCTGGATTGAGTCCCGCATCAGGCTCCCTGCTCAGCGGGGAGTCTGCTTCTCCCTCTGACCCTCCCCCCTCTCATGTGCTTGCTCTCTCTCATCCTCTCTCTCTCAAATAAATAAATAAAATCTTTAAAAAAAAAGATTAATAAAGGGGAAAAATATAATTCTACTATCCTACCACAAAAACCATTGTAGTTTTTCATATTCCATTTCTGGCCTTTGACAATAAGGCTATACTTTCATTGTGTGGAAATCTAATATACACACAATTCTGTATTTTGCTTTTCTGACCTAATATTACATCATTAACATATTTCCAAATTGCCACATAATCTTTACAGTTAACATTTCAACACATGATATCCCACTAGCCTAGCAGGCCATGGTGTATGTAGTAATTCCCATACTGTTAGATGTTTAGGCTGTTTCAAATTTCTCTGAAAGGCTTTAGGCAGAGATTTTTTTTCTTTTATTCAGCTTAATTATTTCCAGAGGATAAATTCCTGGGAGTAGGGTTCGTGGGGGAAAAGGAATAGTTCTTTGGCCCTTGATACCTGGTACTATGTTGAAAAACTCTTTTGGGGAAAATTTCAGAGAATGTCATGGGCATTGATATATAAACACACATTAATTATTGTTTACCCAAGTTCAGAAGCATCCATAAAAACAGAACACATATGAAAGAATTTAAACATATATGAAGGGGAAATATTTTTCTCCACCAATTGCAAAATATTCAGATGTTATGTATAATATCATTTCATCATAGCTTGCAACTTACCCTTGATGCAACTGACAGTATCCATCAAATCATTCAGACCAACTGTTCTATCATCTGTAAGGCAAGGGAAATAAACTTCAGAATCAGATAAGCTGATATTACTGAGACCCTGAAACTATGAAGACCAGAAGAATTCAGCAATTTTTCCCCAAAATTTCCTTAGAATTTTACAGACTTATCCTCAGAGATAATAGTGCTATCTTAGAAATGAAGAAAGTTTTCAATCTATAATGAATCATTCTTGTATCTCCCTTTTTCCTTTGCTTTAGAGACCACCAGAGTAACATTAAATTAAGAACTGATTCATTCTACAGGTAAGTATAGGGAGAGAGGACAAATGAACCTGACCCTGAGTATTTTTTTTTTTTTATGTAGTCAGTTAATCAACAAATATTTAGGGGGTAGCTTCTATGTGCCAGGCACTTTGCTAGGCTTTGGGGATACAAAAGTAAACCAGCTTGCAGAGTTCTTGCTGTCGAGGAGTGTACATCTAGCAGAGGGAAACAGACAATTAACATGTAAACAAAACAAAAAGGATCATTTGAGGTACTGTTAAGAAGTTATCAAAATAAAATAGGGTTATATAATAAACAGTAATGGTAGGCTGCTTTAGACAGGGAAATCAGGGAAGGCCTCTCTGAGGAGGGTCTATTTGGGTTGAGGCCTGAATGATGAGAAGAGGATGGTCATGTAAAGAACTAGGGGAGGAACATTCCAACTAGAAAAACAGTACGTGTGACAGCCTTAAGATGGGGATGAATTTGAGCTATTTACCTGGGCTGTCTAAGCTTCCTCACATAGTATCAATTGCTGCTTTTTGTTATGATTGAGGGGCAGAGAAAAGGCTGGTGTGACACGGGCCAGATCGTGAAGGGCACTGTTGGCTCCTGACAATAAAGTTGGGATTTTGGTCTGGTTGCAACAGAATGTCATTGGAGGCCATGAAGAAGGGGAGTAATTTAACCTGATTCCAGCTTTCAAAAGATCACTCTGGCTGATGTGTGCAGGATGGGGAAACCGGGGGGATGGGGACTAGATAGGAGACGGTTTCAGTGGCCCAGGAAAGAGATATTGGTGTCTTGGGCTATGGCTGCAGCAGTAGAAGCAATGATAAATGGATTTAGGACATATTATTCAGGTAGAGCCTAGACTTAAATGTGGGATATAAGGGAAAGGAGAAATCAAGGGAGAAAACTATTCATCTTCCTTCACCCCCTACCTTCTCACTCAGCAGGGTAGAAGGGATGCCATTACTGAGATGGGGAAGGCTTAAGGCTTTTTAAGGGAATTAATTACTATACCATTAAATTCGTGATGCCTTTTGGACATCTAAGTGGAGATATCAAATAGATAGTTTGAGATACCATTCCTGACTTAGGGACGTTGAGCTGGAGATATATATTTGCTTTTATCAGCTTAAAGAAGGTATCTGACCCAATGAGACTGGATGCAATCTCCTAGGAAGACGATGTAGATAAAAAAGACAGCCAAGAGTCTAGTCCTGGACACTTCATTATTTAGAAATCTTGCAGAGGAAAAAGTCAGAAACTGAAAAGGAAACTAAGAAGCTCTCAGTGAGGAAAGAAGAAAATCAGGTGAGTATGGGGCTTTAAAAGTCTGGAGGAAAAAAAATGTTTCAATAAAGAGGGGTAGTCACTATGTCAAACGCCGCTGAGATATCAAGTAAAATAAGAACAGAGTCTTGACCATGAATCTTGGGAAGAGATAGAGGTCACTGAAGACTGAGGGCTTGTTCAGTTCCAGGTCAGGGAACAAGTGCTAAAGAGTGAATGGGAAGGTGCAATCAAAAATGGAGGCTCTAACTGCTAGGATAAATGAGGCAGAAGAGAGAATTAGTGATATAGAAGACCAAATGATGGAAAATAAAGAAGCTGAGAAAAAGAGAGATAAACAACTACTGGATCATGAGGGCAGAATTTGAGAGTTAAGTGATACCATAAGACAAAACAACATTAGAATAATTGGGATCCCAGAAGAAGAAGAAAGAGAGAGAGGGGCAGAAGGTATATTGGAGCAAATTATAGCAGAGAACTTCCCTAATTTGGGGAAGGAAACAGGCATCAAAATCTAGGAGGCACAGAGACCCCTCTCAAAATCAATAAAAATAGGTCAACACCCTGACATCTAATAGTAAAACTTATAAGTCTCAGAGACAAAGAGAAAATCCTGAAAGCAGCTCAGGAGAAGAGATCTGTAACCTACAATGGTAGAAACATTAGATTGACAACAGACCTATCCACACAGACCTGGCAGGCCAGAAAGGAATGGCATGATATATTCAGAGCACTAAATGAGAAAAATATGCAGCCAAGAATACTATATCCAGCTAGGCTGTCATTGAAAATAGAAGGAGAGATAAAAAGCTTCCAGGACAAACAGAAACTAAAGGAATTTGCAAACACAAAACCAGCCCTACAGGAAATATTGAAAGGGGTCCTCTAAGCAAAGAGAGAGCCTAAAAGTAACATAGACCAGAAAGGAACACAGACAATATACAGTAACATTCACCTTACAGGCAATACAATGGCACTAAATTCCTATCTTTCAATAGTTAACCTGAATGTAAATGGACTAAATGCTCCAATCAAAAGACACAGGCTATCAGATTGGATAAAAAAACAAGACCCATCCATATGCTGTCTGCAAGAGACTCATTTTAGACCCAAAGACACCCCCAGATTGAAAGTGAAGGGGTGGAAAACCATTTACCATGCTAATGGACACCAAAAGAAAGCTGGGGTGGCAATCCTTATATCAGACAAATTAGATTTTAAACCAAAGACTGTAATAAGAGATGAGGAAGGACACAATATCCTACTTAAAGGGTCTAACCAACAAGAAGATCTAACAATTGTAAATATCTATGCCCCTAACATGGGAGCAGCCAATTATATAAGCCAATTAATAACAAAAGCAAAGAAACACATCAACAACAATACAATAATACTGGGGGACTTTAATACCCCCCTCACTGAAATGGACAGATCGTCTAAGCAAAAGATCAGAAGGAAGTAAAGACTTTAAATGACACACTGGACCAAATGGACTTCACAGATATATTCAGAACATTCCATCCCAAAGCAACAGAATACACATTCTTCTCTAGTGCCCATGGAACATTCTCCAGAATAGATCACATCCTAGGTCACAAATCAGGTCTCAACCGGTACCAAAAGATTGGGATCATTCCCTGCATATTTTCAGACCACAATGCTTTGGAACTAGAACTCCATCACAAGAGCAAAGTTGGAAAGAACTCAAATACATGGAGGCTAAAGAGCATCCAAGAGCATCCTACTAAAGAATGAATGGGTCAACCAGGTAATTAGAGAAGAATTTAAAAAATTCATGGAAACCAATGAAAATGAAAACACAACTGTTCAAAACCTTTGGGATGCAGCAAAGGTGATCCTAAGAGGAAAGTATATAGCAATACAAGCCTTTCTCAAGAAACAAGAAAGGTCTCAAATATACAACCTAACCCTACACCTAAAGGAGCTGGAGAAAAAAAACAGCAAATAAAGCCTACACCCAGCAGGAGAAGAGAAATAATAAAGATCAGAGCAGAAATCAGTGAAATAGAAACCAAAAGAACAGTAGAACAGATCAACAAAACTAGGAGCTGGTTCTTTGAAAGAATTAATAAGATTGATAACCCCCTGGCCAGACTTATCAAAAAGTAAAGAGAAAGGACCCAAATCAACAAAATCATGAATGAAAGAGGAGAGATCACAACCAACACCAAAGAAATACAAACAATTATAAGAACATATTATGAGCAACTATATGCCAGCAAATTAGATAATCTGGAAGAAATGGATGCATTCCTAGAGATGTATCAACTACCGAAACTGAACCAGGAAGAAATAGAAAACCTGGACAGACCTATAACCACTAAGGAAATTGAAGCAGTCATCAAAAATCTCCCAACAAACAAAAGCCCAGGGCCAGATGGCTTCCCAGGGGAATTCTATCAAACATTTAAAGAAGAATTAATACCTATTCTTCTGAAACTGTTCCAAAAAATAGAAATGGAAGGAAAACTTCCAAACTCATTTTATGAGGCCACCATTACCTTGATCCCCAAACCTGACAAAGACCCCATCAAAAAGGAGAACTACAGACCAATATCCTTGATGAACATGGATGCAAAAATTCTCACCAAAATACTAGCCAATAGGATCCAACAATACATTAAAAGGATTATTCACGACGACCAAGTGGGATTTATCCCTGGGCTGCAAGGTTGGTTCAACCTTGCATATGATCCACTCAATAGATGCAGAAAAAGCTTTTGACAAAGTATAGCATCCTCTCTTGATCAAAAGTCTTCAGAGTATAGGCATAGAGGGTCCATACCTCAATATCATAAAAGCCATCTATGAAAAACCCACAGCGAATATCCATCTCAATGGGGAAAAACTGAGAGCTTTCCGCCTAAGGTCAGGAACACGGCAGGTATGTCCACTATCACCACTGCTATTCAACATAGTATTAGAAGTCCTAGCCACAGCAACCAGACAACAAAAAGAAATAAAAGGCATCCAAATCGGCAAAGAAGAAGTAAAACTGTCACTCTTTGCAGATGATATGATACTTTATGTGGAAAACCCAAAAGACTCCACCCCAAAACTGCTAGAACTCCTACAGGAATTCAGTAAAGTGGCAGGATATAAAATCAATGCACAGACATCAGTGGCATTCCTATACACCAACAACAAGACAGAAGAAAGAGAAATTAAGGAGTTGATCCCATTTACAATTGCACCCAAAACCATAAGATACCTAGGAATAAATCTAACCAAAGAGGCAAAAAATCTGTACTCAGAAAACTATAAAATACTCACGAAAGAAATTGAGGAAGACACAAAGAAATGGAAAAATGTTCCATGTTCATGGATTGGAAGAACAAATATTGTGAAGATGTCAATGTTACCTAGAGCAATCTACACATTCAATGCAATCCCTATCAAAATACCATCCACTTTTTTCAAAGAAATGGAACAAATCATCCTAAGATTTGTATGGAACCAGAAAAGACCCCGCATAGCCAGAGGAATGTTGAAAAAGAAAAGCAAAGCGGGCGGCATCACAATTCCGGACTTCCAGCTCTATTACAAAGCTGTCATCATCAAGACAGTATGGTACTGACACAGAAACAGACACATAGATCAATGGAACAGAATAGAGAGCCCAGAAATGGACCCTCAACTCTATGGTCAACTCATCTTTGACAAAGCAGGAAAGAATGTCCAATGGAACAAAGACAGTCTCTTCAACAAATGGTGTTGGGAAAATTGGACAGCCACATGCAGAAGAATGAAACTGGACCATTTCCTTACACCACACACAAAAATAGACTCCAAATGGTTGAAAGACCTCAATGTGAGACAGGAGTCCATCAAAATCCTAAAGGAGAACACAGGCAGCAACCTCTTTGACCTCAGCCGCTGCAACTTCTTCCTAGAAACATTGCCGAAGGCAAGGGAAGCAAGGGCAAAAATGAACTATTGGGACTTCATCAAGATAAAGAGCTTTTGCACAGCAAAAGAAACAGTCCACAAAACCAAAAGACAACCAACAGAATTGGAGAAGATATTTGCAAATGACATATCAGATATAGGGCTAGTATCCAAAATCTATAAAGAACTTATCAAACTCAACACCCAAAGAACAAATCATCCAATCAAGAAATGGATAGAAGACATGAACAGACATTTTTCCAAAGAAGACATCCAAATGGCCAACAGACACATGAAAAAGTGTGCAACTTCACTTGGCATCAGGGAAATCCAAATCAAAACCTCAATGAGATACCACCTCACACCAGTCAGAATGGCTAAAATTAACAAGTCAGGAAACGACAGATGTTGGCGGGGATGCGGGAAAGGGGAACCCTCCTACGCTGTTGGTGGGAATGCAAGCTGGTGCAGCCACTCTGGAAAACAGTATGGAGGTTCTTCCCAAAAGTTGAAAATAGAACTACCATACGATCCAGCAATTGCACTACTGGGTATTTACCCCAAAGAGACAAACGTAGGGATCTGAAGGGGTACGTGCACCCCAATGTTTATAGCAGCAATGTCCACAATAGCCAAACGGTGGAAAGAGCCAAGATGTCCATTGACAGATGAATGGATAAAGAAGATGTGGTATATATATAGAATGGAATATTATGCAGCCATCAAAAGGAATGAGATCTTGCCATTTGCAACGACGTGGATAGAACTGGAGGGTATTATGCTGAGCGAAATAAGTCAATCAGAGAAAGACATGTATCATAATACCTCACTGATATGAGGAATTCTTAATCTCAGGAACCAAACTGAGGGTTGCTAGAGTGGTGGGATTGGGAGGGATGGGGTGCCTGGATGATAGACATTGGGGGGGGTATGTGCTATGGTGAGCACTGTGAATTGTGTAAGACTGTTGAATCACAGATCTGTACCTGTGAAACAAATAATACATTATATGTTTAAAAAAAAAAGAAGATAGCAGGATGGGAAGAATGAAGGGGGGCAAATCGGAGGAGGAGTCGAACCATGAGAGACTATGGACTCTGAAAAACAAACTGAGGGTTCTAGAGAGGAGGGGGGTGGGGGGATGTGTTAGCCTGGTGATGGGTATTGGGGGGGCACGTTCTGCATGGAGCACTGGGTGTTGTGCGCAAGCAATGGATCATGGAGCACTGCATCAAAAACTAATGATGTGATGTATGGTGATTAACATAACATAAAAAAAAAAAGAGTGAATGGGAGTGAAGAAGTAGAGACAAAAAGTAACCACAAGTTTAGGGTTTCTTTTTCTGAAGTATACTTGACACACAATGTTACATTAGTTTCAGGTGTACAACATAGTGATTTGACAAGTTTATACATTATGCTGTGTTCACCACAAGTGTGGCTAAGTAATGACAATGTTTTGAGAGGTTCTGCTGGGAAGAGGGACTAAGAGGTGGAGTGGTAGCAGCAGGGGATGAGGGGAAGACGAATGCATTATCTGCAAGTCAGTGGCATCTCTAGAGAGATACAGTAGAGAGGGAGAAAGTGATGGCACAGGAGAGAAAGGCGGGAAACTGCAGGAGTTCAGTCTTTGAGAAAGCAGGTGGAGGGGCGCCTGGGTGGCTCAGTTGTTAAGCGTTTGCCTTTGGCTCAGGTCATGATCCTGGGGTCCTGGGATCGAGCCCCGCGTCGGGCTCCCTGCTTGGCGGGGAGGCTGCTTCTCTCTCTGCCACTCCCCCTGCTTGTGTTCCCTCTCTCGCTGTGTCTCTCTCTTCAAGTAAATAAAATCTTAAAAAAAAAAAAAAAAAAAAAAAAGAGAAAGCAGGTGGGAAAGAGATCCAGGGCACAAGTGGAAGGGCCAGCCCACCATGGGAGCTGAGATTGCCATGTGGCTGGTGAGGGCTAGAGCTGGAATTCTGCACTCTGTTCTGCTACAGCATCTGCTCAGTAGCACCAATTCATCCTATTCAGTTGCTGAATGGAAGAATGTCAGAGCAATGTGGACAGTGTTCATTCACACACATTTTTTCTTAAGTGAAAGAATTAGAATTAAGAATGTCAGAAGGAAAAGAAAAATTCTGAGTTGGCTATGGCAGGGGCCTTTTCAGTTCTATTTTAATACAATTTTTAAAAATAAGTGCCTGTAATATAGGAAGGCGACCCAGGCTCACTGGCTCAGGGTTCTACTTCCATCCACATTATTTCAGAGCTGCAAGCTAGCTTTTCGACTCTTTCCTTGTGGGTGTGTGTGTATATTTTTTTAATAGTCTCCAGCTACTCTGAGCTATTTACCTGGGCTGTCTAAGCTTCCTCACACGGTATCAATTGCTGTTTTTGTTAGTGTTCTGGTTACAAAGTGGTATACATTTTGAACGGGCTTCTCCAATTTTCCCCATAAGCTCACTTTAGTGGGCAATTTTAATTTTACAGAAAGGGAGGTTTTTCAGGCATTCTTACATTGTGCTATGGCAGAGATGTTTGCATAGTAAATAAACTGGAAGGATAAAGGTCAGAGAGTGGATAGATGAAATAGAGATTTTGGGGGTGATGAAGTATTAAGTGAGGACAAGGTCTAGGTCCTCAATATCAGGCGTTAATTAGGATTTAATCAGGATTTCTTAACCTGGGGTCTATGGACCCTCTAATGATAGAATTCAGGGAATCCTTGAGTTTGAATGGGGAAAAAATACAGTTGACCCTTGAATGACAAGGGTTTGAACTATAGGGGGCCACTTTTACGTGGACTTTTTTGATAAATACAGTACAGTTCTGTAAATGTATTTTTTCTTCCTTATGATTTTCTTTCTTTTTTTTTTTTTTAAAGATTTTATTTATTTATTTGACAGAGAGAGACACAGTAAGAGAGGGAACACAAGCAGGGGGAGTGGGAGAGGGAGAAGCAGGCTTCCCATGGAGCAGGGAGCCTGAAGTGGGGCTCTATCCCAGGACCCTGGGATCATGACCTGAGCCGAGGGCAGAAGCTTAATGACTGAGCCACCCAGGCGCCCCTCTTCCTTATGATTTTCTTAATAACATCTTATTTTCTCTAGCTTACTTTATTGTAAGAATATAGTAGCGTTCCATGATTCATTGTTTTCGTGTAACAGCCAGTGGTCCATGCAATATGTGCCCTCCTTAATACCCGTCACTGGGCTAACCCAACCCCCCCCCCAAAACCCTCAGTTTGTTTCTTGGAGTCTATAGTCTCTCATGGTTCGTCTCCCCCTCGTACTGTATGGTGACTAACATAACATAATAAAATTAAATTAAATTAAAAAAAAGAATATAGTATATAATACATGTAACATATATGTGTTGATTGACTTATGCTACTGTTAAGGCATTCAGTCAACAGTAGGCTATTAGTAATTAAGTTTTTGGGGAGTCAAAAGTTATATGCAGGGTGCCTGGGTGGCTCAGTTGGTCAAACATCTGCCTTCAGCTCAGGTCATGGTCCCAGGGTCCTGGGATTGAGCCCCACATCGGGTTCCCTGCTCAGCAGGGAGTCTGCTTCTTCCTCTACCCCTCCCCCCTGCTCATGATCTCTCTCTCTCTCTCAAATAAATAAATAAAATCTTAAAAAAAATAATTACATGCAGATTTCCAACTGCACAGTGGGCTGGTGCCCCTAACTCCCACATTGTCCAAGGGGCAACTGTATATCTTTATTTTCACTAACAACTAACTTAAATTTAGCATTTTCTTCAATTATTATTAGTGTAGTAGTAGCAAAACCTATGACTTTGTTAGTAATACAAATCACTGACACTTTCATATTATATGGTAGTTGTTGCGAATGTGTTGAAAAGTTGTTTAGGCTCATCACTACTTTAAAATTCTAATAATTATTAGATCTACTACTAGAACTTGTTAAATGTGTTAATAAGTGTTAATAATTGATATCTTTAATGTTTTGATACATTGTATTTTAATATAATTAGTTCCTTTGTAATCTTATGTATTTTGTTTTATGCATTTAAAAATATTATACTCAGAAGTGATCCATTCATCATACCGTCAAAGGGGTCTATCGCACAGTAAAGTCAAAAGCCCTAATCTATATGGAAGATATTGCAGTTGCCAAGAATAAGAACAGCAGTATTGGAGGAGGCAGCCAGTGAGCCCAGTGATTTCTTGTAAAATGCTCTAGTTGCATCTTACCTATTTATTTATATAAAGGTCATAATTAGTAAACAAATATTTATTCTATTAGGACTTATATTTTTATAACTGCCAAAACTAATTTATAGGTCACAGAATTTCCGTTTCTTCTTCCTTTTGTTCTTCTTCAACATCTTCTCCATCTTCTCCATTATCTTCACCACTACCACCATCATCATGACAAACATTTACTGAGTATTCTAGACACTGCCTTAACATGTATTATCTATATTGATTTCAGAGCAAGAAGTGACCATAGAGAATCATTTAGTTCAGCTTCCCATTTAACATACGAAGACACTAACTAACATTTGGTAGGGTTAAATTATTTGCCAGCAATTTAGTGGCAGAACAAAGACTAGGCCTCAGTACAAAGAAATGCTAATACAATAGATGAGGCATGTAGCCTGGATTCACCAGGGAAAAGGGAATTTTTTCCCCCCATTGATAATGCCAAATGACTTTTCCAAGAAGATATATAGCAGTGGTAACTCTCACCTGAAATATGTCAGGGAGTCCCTTTCCTCATACCCTCACCAGAAGTAGACGTTATCAGTCTTGCTAATTTTTCCCTGTCCAATGAGTGAAAATAATACTGTATATTTTATTTATATTTTCATGATTATTGATGAGGTTAGACATCTTTTCACATGTTACTGGGCATTTACGTTCCTCTTTCATGAATTATCTATTTGTATATTTGCCTATTTTTCTACTCTCAGTATGGTTTTTTTTTTTATCAATGTGTGAAGGCTTTTTCTACCTTTGGGGTACTAGCTCTTTGCCTTAAAACCATTTTCTCCTAATTCATCATTTGATTTCTGACTTTGTTAATTTTTCTCTTAAATGTTCCCTTATGAACAAGTTCCTTTATACATGAGGTAAAAAAAAATGTCACTTTTCTTTCAGCGACTTATATGTGTGGCATTCCCAGGCATGGCTGAGTTTTGCAAGTTGTATCCCTAACAGATATTTTAAAAAGCATTTTTGGAGATAGTATTTCCTAATAAGTCAGGATTAAGTTTTTCTATTTACATTTACTTCATTAAATACTACAAAGGCAGGCTACTTTCAGCAGTACTGATAGAAGTGTTCACTATTTCTTTGAAGAGCAAAATGATGCCCGTAACACTCACCATCAGTTGACAGTTGGGCCATTAGTTCCTCAAGTTCCTCATCCTTGAGTTTAATCCCCATGTTTTCCATGACAGATTTCACTTTTCTGAGTTTGACCCTTGGTCCTTAGGAAAGAAGGGCATGGAATAAGAACATGAATATTGGTGCTTAAGGGTGAAAAATGCTAATCATGGTCATGCATCATAAATCCCAACTAGAGGGTAAACCACAAGGGCACAAAGAAACTATTAATATATTTATCTCCCAAATTTAGATATGTTTGTTGAAAGTAGAAAAAAATTGAGAAAGATAACCATTGAGAAAAAGGTAAACAGTAAACAGTATTTACCTTTATGGGGAGGTATGAGATTGGTGGGAGGTAGGGGGACTCTCACTTTTTAAAAAATTGAGATATAATTGACATATAAATATCATGTCAGTTTTATATGTACAACATAATGATTTAGTATTTGTATATATTATAATGTGATCACCACAATAATTCTTGTTAACATCCATCACCACACAAAGTTACAAGTTTTTTCTTCTTGTGGTGAGAACTTTTAAAATCTACTCTCTTATACTTTCAAATATACAACACGGTATCATTAACCATAGTCACCATGCTTTACATTAGATCCCCATGACTTGACTTACACTTCTTTTATCAGTTTTCCAAGTGGTAGAATTGGATAGTTTTCTTATAGTAGTTGCTGTTTTAAAAATATTTTTCCAATTAAAAATAAAAAATATAATTGTTTACAACAGAATTAGTATAAGGAGTAGAGATAGGATATTTTCCTTAATACCCATCCAGGGGACTTTGCTTCAGTTTTTTTTTTTTTTAAGATTTTATTTATTTATTTGACAGAGAAAGAGAAAAGAAGAAGAGAGAGCACAAGCAAGGGGAGCTGCAGGCAGAGGGAGAGGGAGAACAGGCTCCCCGCTGAGCAGGGAGCCTGATGGCGGGGCTTGAACCCAGGACCCTGGGATCATGACCTGAGCTGAAGGCAAACGCTCAACCAGTTGAGCCACCCAGACACCCTTCAGTTTTCCATGAGAGGTGAACAGGGAGAATTGGCACATCTACCTGTGGTTGAAACAACAACCAGTCTGTACAGTTCTGGGTGTTTACTAGAAAACAGTGTTAGAACTTCTTACAGTAAGATGATACTTTCCTTATATCCCAAAATGTCAACATACCCAAAGAAAAATGGTAAGTTGAGTCCATAACAATGGATCAAAAAATTGGCAAGAAGCAGGGGCACTTGGGTGGCTCAGTTGGTTAAGCATCTGACTCTTGATTTCGGCTCAGGTCATGATCTCCAAATCGTGAGATTGATCCCTGCATCGGGCTCTGTGCTCAGCAGAGTCGGCTTGAGATTCTCTTTCCCTCTCCCTCTGCCCCTCCTCCCACTCACGCAGACACACATGCTCGCTTTCTAAATAAATAAAATCTTAAAAAAAAAAAAATTGGCAAGAAGCAAAGTTGGAACATTTCAAAGCAAACGGTAAACATGAGGATTTTATTTTTATTTGCTCTTTCACTGTGTTTCTCACTCACCACTGAGGGCCTTCACACCTTTTAGCAATCTATTTTTATATACTTTTCCATCAGCTGTAAGACAAGCACAATTAAGAATAGAGGTTAATGAAGGAAAGATTAACAAAGACAGCACAAAGACAATACAACATCCATAATTTCAGGGGGAAAAAAACCCTTCAGATTTGTTTAGGATTTTATTTTATTTTACCCTCAAGTAAGAATGAAACCAAAGATAAAGAAAGCTTTCACTGATATAAATCTACCTATTATTGAATTAAAAATTCTTTATCTCCCTATTTCTCCCCTTTTCCTTCCTACTCTTACTCTCCTGGTTTTTCTTTTTCCCTTGGTCATGACTTAGGTGAGGCGATGCTCCAGGGCGACAGGATAATTTAGCCTTGATGATGGGGACCAGTGAAAGATGCTGCCAATTTTCAATATTAAAATGTAAGTGATAAGAACAGAATTTCTTCTTTTGTGAAACTGTGCTTTCTAAATGGGTTTTACTGGACATACACATATATAATTTCAGTAGTTTTCACACACAAGCCCATAAATCCGGGTTTCAAAGATGTGCTAAATACTCACCATGAATGGGTAGAGTTTTTAGCAGCTGCTGCTTCTCCTCATCAGTGAGTACTAGCCCCATTTTCCTCATCACATTGCTCAGATTATTGACATTAACTTTCTCTCCTTTGGAAAGATGGAAATTGTTAACATATAAGAATTTTAGAAATGGATGAAGGATTTCAAATGGTGAAAAAGATAACCTAGGTGGAATAGGCTTAATTAGAAGTGCAAATTGACAATGAAACTTGTTAACCTATATAGATTGTAAGTACATGTGGGTGTATAGATCATGTCAGAAATAGAATTTATACTTTTAATTCAAGCAAAAGAAAAGCATATATAATCCCAGATATAAGTCAAATACCAATATATTTCCTGAATTATGGGGTCTTTTGACACAATGACCATATTTCCTGGCTGTCCTACAAAAGCTTCACCTTGAGATTGAATAGAGTTCACCTATAGTTTGGTTGTTTAAACAGTGGTGAAGTAGAAAACATTATTGGCCCAAACTCCACATAATATAGGTCTATACAGGAAAAATACCAAATTAAACAGTAAGATTATAAAACAAACATTTAACCATTAAATGTGTAGGGGTGTAGGGGTACAACTTAGCATGTCAGTAATAGCCTGAAGAGAAAACTACTATTTAACAACATCTTTTTTTTTTTCTATAAAGCATTAAGGTCTCAGTTAATAATGAATTCCGTGTTTACCACAACTTCTTACCTGTAAAAGCTTTTGCGTCATCCATCACCACATTCAAATCAACCATTTTATTCTCTGTAAGAGAAGACAATTCAGGCACAGAGATCAAATCTTAGACTTAGAAAAATGATGTGAAAAATTTAAGTTGTAATACAAAGGGTTGCAATTCAGCAGCGACAGGTAGGGGCAGCAGACGTGTGCGGGCCACAGTGGCCTGCCTGCCTTAGCCACACCTGCCTACTTCCTATTAGTTTAGAATAGATACCCCGAATTAGGGAAGAAGGACAATTTGTTTATTTTGGTTTGGCATGTGCAGGCTGTGCGGAAAGATGTGCTGTCTGGCTCTCTTACAAGTTGTTTTTCGTCAAGTTTTTTTTTTTAAAGATTTTATTTATTTATTTGAGAGAGAGTGAGAGAGAGCATGAGCAGGGGGAGAGGCAGAGGGAGAAGCAGACTCCCCCCTGAGCAGGGAGCCTGAAGCGGGGTTCCAACCCAGGACCTCGAAATCATGACCTGAGCAGACGCTTAACCGACTGAGCCGCCCAGGCACCCCTTGCATCAAGTTTTTAATGGGAAGCCGCTGGCTCTGCATTTGAATCTATGAACCCTCTAATTCAGGAACTTTTAGCCTGGGGCTCACCCCTTAGCAAATCCTTTCTAATGAATTCTACTATCTTTGCCTCTGTGACATTTTTATCCAGCTAAATTGGTCTTATTCAGTCATTAATGAAACTTTATCTTATTAAAAAAAAAGTGTACAAGGAAGGAAAGGAAGGAAGATATATGAAAGAAATATGGCAAAACGGTAACATTTATTGATTCTAGCCAGTGGATACACAAGTGTTTGTTACAGTGTTTGTTTTCTGTTTTGATAGATGTTTGAAATATTTCATAAGTTTTTCAAAGATATTAAAAAATAGCTTTACTTTCAGAAGCCCTCAGATAGAAAATGTAAGATTTGCCCTGAGGTGCAGTGGTATCTGAAATACTTACCATCAATGGGCAGGTGGTTCAGTAAGTCCTGAAAGTCCTCTTTCTCAAGCTGAATCCCCATGTTCTTTGCAAGGGTGTTCAGGTTCTTGACACTGACTTTTTTCCCTTAGGAAAGAAGAGGATGTAAATAATTCAAGTAAGTCCAGGAAAAGAAGATGCTAGCCTTGAGTACGCATCCACTGTAAGTGCGGTGAAACACTGGCCATTTAAATGAACCCAGATAGTCAGTGTTGGAGTTGAGAGGAGAAAATTCTCCCTCAACATTGTGCTATAACTTTTAACTGAACTAATCATGGATGAAAAAGAAGAATTAGATAAGTCCGATGAATTGATGAAGATAACCAACGTAAATGAAATCAAAATCTCAAACTTGCTGCATATTACTAAGAATAACTTCCTCAAATGTAGTTATCCTGAAAGAAGGGTGGTGGGTTATGAAGCATAAGTTCAGTGTCACTGTACTAGTAGAATAATGGCATAGCGGGGCGCCTGGGTGGCTCAGTCGTTAAGCGTCTGCCTTCGGCTCAGGTCATGATCCCGGGGTCCTGGGATGAGCCCCGCATCGGGCTCCCTGCTCAGCGGGAAGCCCGCTTCTCCCTCTCCCACTCCCCCTGCTTGTGTTCCTGCTCTCGCTATCTCTCTCTCTGCCAAATAAATAAATACAATCTTTAAAAAAAAAAAAAGAATAATGGCATGGCATGATTCTAATCAGAAATCTAAAAAAGCAAGTGCAAAGCATAATAAATTTTAGTTGCTGTTCTCATGATTCTTACCTTTGAGAGGCTTCACACTATTCAGTAATCTCTTCTTATACACCTTTCCATCTCCTGTGAGATAGGGTAAAATTCAAGTCAAAAGAAAAAGGATAAGGAACTCTATAATTTTATAAGGCATTTTATATAATTCCTCTGGAAATTTATTCGGCTGCACCCTCAAATAATAATAAAAGGAATGCCCACAATGTGGTCCATCTATTTCCTAGTTGGAACACATGGCAGTAGCTGATGCAGGCTACAAATACACCCACATATGTGCTTCTTTCTTCTTAGCTTTCCCTTCTTTAACTGCACTTCGTCCCCTCTGTCTTTCTCTTTTTCTTGCCTGTGCTCTAGGCCCATAAAAGTATTCCTATAGGCTCAGCCTGAATGTAGTCTATAAAGGGATTTTATTAAAAATAGTTATCAACCCAAACAGTCGTATAAAACAGTATTTAAATAAATTTTGTTCTCTAAACAAACTGTTTTCAAATGGAGGGGAAATTCAACAGGGGCAGAGAACAAGGGACATCGACCAGCCCAATCCATCGCCACAGGAGCTGTCTGTCCCAGAGGGCCCCTTCCCGTGGAAGGAGTGAGTGTCTGCAGTGTTGACAGAACCCTCAGTGCCTGGCATGTGGATGCGGCTGTCTCCATTATAGTCCATCTGCTTCTTTGTGCATCTCTACCCTGTTCCCTCAGAGCCAATATCCTAAGCATGCTGCAGTTCCCATAACTGGCCCCTTGAGAGCAATCTGGGGGAATGCTAGACATAGTGAGTGGCCACAGCCTTACGTATATGTGAGGGGAATTTGGATGGGTATTGAGCATTTGCTCCCTGGGCTGCTGCTTCTGCCATCTGGGGTACAAGCACCCACCATGATGTGTGGGCTTTCTCTTGTTCGGGGGACAAGTGGGGACAGGTTCTATAGGGTGCGGGGAAGGATGTCTCCATGGAGGTCCCTGAGACTGGGCAGGAGGCACAGGTGAAGCCTAGGCTGGCCTCTAGGTTCTCTGGGGGCGAGCATATGCAGGTGCCCAGGAGGTGGAATTTTTGAGGGACGGACTGGTTGGATCACTGACCAATCAGAATCAAATACTGACAGTTTAAGCACATGGTCCTGGTGGTCCCCTGCTCTCAGGTGTTTATCTTTTAGTCGCTGGATTATGGGGAGATGGGAGGGCTATCAGGGCTAGCGCTGAGGATGTGGGGCACATTCGGGGGGCTACAGAAGAATTTAGCTGTGTAGCCTTTGAAATATTAGCAAGGGGCCCATTGACTGAACGGAAAAGAGAGGAATTTCTCACTTACAAGTTTCTCACTTCCAAACTAAAACACAAGTGACAAGAATGGGGTTTCTTACATCTGGACTGCATTTTCCTTAGGGGGTTTCTTAGGGCATTAGACAATTCTCACCCAGAAGCCCACAGTACCACATTTCCCTGAGCACCATGATGGCATGTTAAACACTCACTAGAGATTGGCAGAGTTTTCAACAGCATCAACTGTTCTTTTTCAGTGGTCTCAATTCCCATATTTCTCAGCACATTTTTTAAGTCATTGGCTTCAACCTTTTCTCCTTTGAATAGATGGGAATCATTTCAGGTGACAATACTAAAAAATATCATTATTCTAAACTATGAAAAACATAATCCCGCACAGCATCATTTCTAACTGCAGGATGAAGCTGAAATACATGAGCTGACTTCACTTACACAGAGTTATTGTAAAATTCAGTACCTGAAAAGTTTCTTTAATCAAAATAAGAAGCTAATACTCCTATTCTGTATATGGGTCGATATAGCATGGAGTATAACTGCCCAATGACTTACGTTGGTATATAGAATATACATAGTTGTACTGGTAAGTAATATCTCTGTTACTGCTTCATGACCTGAATTATGGGACTGACCGTTCATAGTGACCATATTTCCTGATGTAAAAACTTCACATTGAAATCCACTGTGTTCACCTATATTTTGATTCTTTGAACACTAGAGAAATGAACACATTACTGGCCAAAATATTTGAGAGTGCCCACACTTCTAAATCTCTAATGATCTAAATTATTGTCAATAAGACAAAATCATCAATAAATAGGTAAAAGAGCAAAGCAAACTTATTAATGATGGCTGGAGGGGGTAAACGATTGCTTTAAAAAGGTATTTCTCTATAAGGCATCAAGATCTCAATTTTATGGGGCACCTGGGTGGCTCAGTCATTAAGCGTCTGCCTTCGGCTCAGGTCATGGTCCCAGGATCCTGGGATCGAGTCGCGCATCAGGCTCCCTGCTCAGCAGGAAGCCTGCTTCTCCCTCTCCCACTCCCTCTACTTGTGTTCGCTCTCTCACTGTGTCTCTTTCAGTCAAATAAATAAAATCTTAAAAAAATCTCAATTTTATGATGTCTTATACAAGTTCTCACTCACCTGTAAAAGCACTAGCTGCTTCCATCAACGTATCCAAATCAATCTTTTCATCTTCTGTAGGAAAATTCAGAATTTAGATTCAGATGAAGATAATGAGACTTGAAAAGTTAAATAAAATTTTATTTTTTTGAAGATTTAAAAACAAATTTTAAGTAATCTCTACAACCAATGTGGGGTTTGAACTCATAACCCTGAGATCAAGAGTTGCATGCTCTACTGACTGAGCCAGCCAGGGGTCCTTGTATAAAATTCCTAAACAAAGATTTGGTGTATGGAATCCCAATAATTTTTCATGTTTTATTCTAAAATTTTTATTATATTTTCAATCTACAGGAACATATAACAAAAAATTCCGAGCTTTAAGTATATATCCATTCAATTAATATAACTTTTTTATTTCATAAGCTATTAAAAACATATTTTTTTAAGATTTTATTTATTTATTTATTTATTTTTAAAGATTTTATTTATTTATTTGACAGAGAAAGACACAGCGAGAGAGGGAACACAAACGGGGAGTGGGAGAGGGAGAAGCAGACTCCCTGCTGAGCAGGGAGCCCGATGCGGGACTCGATCCCGGGAGTCCAGGATCATGACCTGAGCCGAAGGCAGTCGCTTAACCAACTGAGCCACCCAGGCGCCCAAGATTTTATTTATTTATTTTGAGGAGAGAGAGGGAGAGAGTGAGCATGAACAGGGGGGAGGGGCAAATGGAGAGGGAGAAGCAGACTCCCCACGGAGTGGGGAACCCGATATGGGGCTCGATCCCAGGACCCTGAGATCATGACCTGAGCTGAAGGCAGATGCTTAACCGACTGAGCCACCCAGGTGCCCCGAGCTATTAAAAATCTTTAGAGTGTTATGGTGAATGGAATGTTTTGTTTGTTTGAAGTCAGCTCCACCCTAGAGGTCAGGTTTCCTTCTTTCAGACCTAGTTCTCTTGCACTGAGTAGAAGGTTGAGATGGGTTAGAGCCACAGTTCTCAAAGTGTGGTCCAGGGACCACTGGAGTCACCCAGTACCCTTTGCCTTTTACCCCTTTGATGTCTGCACTGGTGGTTCAAAAGCAGGGGTGGGTGAAACTGCAGGCATCTTCGCATGAATCAAGGCCATGGCAACAAATGTACTAGCAGTCACTGTGTTCTTCATTGTACATACTTGTAGTAAAAGAATGTCAGTTTCATTTAAGAATGTTCTTGATAGGGGTACCCTGGGTGGCTCAGTCGTTAAGCGTCTGCCTTCGGCTCAGGTCATGGTCCCAGGGTCCTGGGATCGAGCGCCGCATCGGGCTCCCTGCTCGGTGGGGAGTCTGCTTCTCCCTCTCTCACTCCCCCTGCTTGTGTTCCTGCTCTTGCTGTCAAATAAATTAAATCTTTAAAAAAAAAAAAAAGAGTGTTCTGCTAAAAAAAGCAGCAAAAGGTATTGATTTTATTAAATCTTAACCCTTGAGAACACACCTTTTTAATATTCTGTATAATGAATTGAGAAGTTTGTATAAAGCATGTCAGTTGCATATGAAAATACAATGGTTTCTTGAGGAAAAGAACTTGTATGATTGTTTGAGTTAAGCAAACTAGCTGCTTTTTCATGAATACCATTTTCACTTGCAAAAATGGACAAAATCTAGTTATTCAGAGTTTGGTATTTGGGAAGCATCTTCTTGAAAATGAACAAAGTGAGACTATTATCTTTTTTTTTTTTTTTAAAGATTTTGTTTATTTATTTGACAGAGAGAGACACAGCGAGAGAGGGAACATAAGCAGGGGGAGTGGGAGAGGGAGAAGGAGGCTTCCCGTGGAGCAGGGAGCCTGATGTGGGGCTCAATCCCAGGACTCTGGGATCATGACCCAAGCCAAAGGCAGACGCTTAATGACTGAGCCACTCAGGCGCCACCGTGAGACTGTTATCTTAAGAAAACAATTGACAATAGATGTTTTAATGGTAGAGTTCAAGTTTTCAAACAAAAATTTAAATTTAGAAAAACTTATATCCACATCATGACTTGATAGGTTCTCAATACTTAAACATTTTTAAAATAAGATTGGTGGTGATATTAACAAACGTGATTTTTAAAAATTTATTTATTTGAGAAAGAAAGTCCAAGATGGCAGAGGATTAGGAGACCTTAGTTTCGTCTGGTCCCAGGAATTCAGCTAGATAGCTATCAAATCATTCTGAACACCTGCGAACTCAAACGGAGATCTAAGAAAAGAATAGCTGCAACTCCACAAATAGAAAAGCGACCACTTTCTGTGAGGTAGGAGGTCCAGAGAAGTGAATACAAGGCAATATATGGAAAGATAAACTGTGGGGGGAGAAAGCCTCTGAAAGCTAGCTACAGGAAAGTGATATAGCAGCCAAGTACAAAATTGGAACTTTTAGAAGTCTGCTCCAGTGAGAGACTTCCTGGCCTGAAAAGTCTGCAGGTGGCTAAGCAGGGACAGTGTGGTCTCAGGATCCCTGGGGTCACAGAAACACCACAGGTGCCTGAGTGCGGCAGAATTCTCAGGCATCGGAGTGGGGAAGCTGGCTGAAATCAACAAGCCCAGGAGTGGGCTCTCAGCTCCGGGTTGCCATAAACTTCAAACTGCAGCACAGTTGGGTGACTGCTCTCTGAGCAGGGGCCCAACAAGCAGCAGAACCAGTGAGACCCCCCTTCCTCCCCAGGGAGGAGCAGTGTGGGAGCAAGATGCAGGAGTCTGCAGGGCTTGGAGACTCCAAATGGGGTCATGTGCCTGAGATAAAATGCTTGGTCACAGGCTGGGTGAGCATGGAGTGTGGCTGCAGACCAAGGAGACAGGAGTGATTGACTGCTTTTCTCTGAGGGCTCACTGAGGAGTGGGGCCCAAAGTTTTCAGCTCTGGGCCAGGCTGGAGATTGGGAGGCCACCATTTTCATTCTCATCCTCTAAAGCTGTGTGGAAAGCCTTCAGGGAACAAAAGCCACAGAGAACAAACCCGAGCAGATTACTTAGCCTGGCCCCTGGCAAGGGCAGTACAATTCTGCCTGGGGCAAAGACACTTGAGAATTGAAGCAACCACCCCTCCTCCAGAAGATCAGCAAAAACATCCAGCCAAGACCAAGTTTACTAATCAATGAGAACTGCAAAACTAAAGTGCTAGGGGAATACAGCACATAGAATCCATGGTTTTCCCCCATGATTGTTTAGTCTTTCAATTTAAATTAAAAAAAAATTTTTTTCCCCTTTCTTTTTCAGCCAATTTCTTATTTTAGCAATTCTTTTTTTAAATCTTTTTAAATTTTCATTTTTAGAGTTACATTCTATCCCTTCATTGTATTTAATTTTTCTCTCTATATAAGTTTTTCTTTCTTTACAATTTTGGGATGCAGTTTCTTCTAACAGACCAAAGTACACCCAAACTCTAGTGTATGGCTTTGTCCTATTCACCTATCTGATCATATTCTCTCTCTTTTTTCCTTCTTTTTTTTTTTTTTTTTTTGGTTAAAGTCTTTTTAAATTTTCATCTTTACAGTTACATTCTATCTTTTCAATATATTTTATTTTATTTTTGTATACATGTAAATTTTTCTTTTTTTTAAAAGATTTTATTTATTTATTTTGACAGAGACTCAGCGAGAGAGGGAACACAAGCAGGGGGAGTGGGAGAGGGAGAAGCAGGCTTCCCACCAAGCAGGGAGCCCGATGCGGGGCTTGATCCCAGGACCCTGGGATCATGACCTGAGCCGAAGGCAGACGCCTAATGACGGAGCCACCCAGGCTCCCCGTAAGTTTTTCTTTCTTTACAATTTTGAGATATAGTTTCTTCTAACAAACTGGCCAAAATACACTCAGGATATAGTGTATTGCTCTGTTGTGTTCACCTGTCTGTTTAAATCCCTTCCTTTTTTTTTCTCTTTGTTTTTTGTCTTTTAATTTTCATTTTGACAGATATATTTTGTCCTTTCAATGTATTTAATTTTATTTTTGTACATATATAAGTTTTTCTTTCTTTACAATTTTGGGATCTAGTTTTCTAACAAACAGACCAAAATACACACAGGACCCAGTGTATTGCTCTATTCTGATTACATTCTTTTTTTTTTTTTCGGTTTTGACTCTCTTCTGATTTGTTTAGTGTACATTTCTCTGGGGTTGTTGTTGCCATTTTAGTATTTTATTCTCTCATTCATCTATTCTTCTCTGGACAGAATTACAAGATGGAAAAACTCACCTCAAAAAAGAGAACAAGAGGCAGTACTGACTGCCAGGAACCTAATCAGTATGGACATAAGTAAGATGTTGGACTAGAGTTCAGAATGTGATTATCATTATTATTTTTAAATATTTTATTTATATATTCATCAAAGAGAGAGAGAGAGAGCAAGAGAGCACACAGGAGGGGGTGTGGCAGGCAGAGGGAGAGGCAGGCTACCCACTGAGCAGGGAGCCTGATGTGGGACTTGATCCCAGCACCCTGGGATCATGACCTGAGCCAAAGGCAGATGCTTAACTGACTGAGCCACCCAGGCACCCCCAGATTAATGATTATAAAGATACTAGCTGGACTTGAAGAAAGTATAGAAGACACTAAAGAATCCCTTTCTGGAAAAATAAAAGAACTAAAATCTAACCAAGTCGAAATCAAAAAGGCTACTAATGAGATGCAATAAAAAATGGAGGCTCTAACTGCTAGGATAAATGAGGCAGAAGAGAAAATTAGTGATATTGAAGACCAAATGATGGAAAATAGAAGCTGAGAAAAAGAGAGATAACTACTGGATCATGAGGGGAAAATCTGAGAGATAACTGATACCATAAAGTGAAACAATGTTAGAATAATTGGGATCCCAGAAGAAGAGGAAAAAGAGAGAGGGGCAGAAGGTATATTGGAGCAAATTATAACAGAGAACTTCCCTAATCTGGGGAAGGAAAGAGGCATCAAAATCCAGGAGGCACAGAGAACCCCCCTCAAAATCAATAAAAATAGGTCAACACCTTGACATATAATAGTGAAAGTTACACATCTCAGAGACAAAGAGAAAATTGTGAAAGTAGTTCAGGACAAGAGGTACATAACCTACAAGGCTAGAAACATTAGACTGGCAGCAGACCTATCAACAGAGACCTGGCAGGCCAGAAAGGACTGGCATGATACATTCAGGGTGCTAAATGAGAAAAATATGCAGCCAAGAATACTTTATCCAGCCAGGATGTCATTCAAAATGGAAGGAGTGAATCCTGGAAGAATTCTTCCAGGACAAATGGAAACTAAAAGAATTTGTGACCAACAAACCAGTCCTACAAGAAATATTAAAAGGGATCCTTTAAGCAAAGAGAGAGCCCAAAAGTAGCATAGACCAGAAAGGAACAGAGACAATATACAGAAACAGTGACTTTACATGTAATATAATGGCCCTAAATTCATATCTTTCAATAGTTACTTTGAATGTAAATGGGCTAAATGCCCCAATCAAAAGACACAGGGTATCAGATTGGATAAAAAAGCAAGACCCATCCATATGCTGCCTGTAAGAGACTCATTTTAGATCCAAAGATACCTCCAGATTGAAAGTGAGGGGGTGGAAAACCATTTATCATGCTAGAGGACATCAAAAGAAAGCTGGGGTAGCAAACCTTATATCAGACAAATTAGATTTTATTTTTTATTTTTATTTTTTTTAAAGATTTTATTTGTTTATTTGAGAGAGAATGAGGATAATGCTAGGATAAATGAGGCAGAAGAGAAAATTAGTGATATTGAAGACCAAATGATGGAAAATAGAAGCTGAGAAAAAGAGAGATAACTACTGGATCATGAGGGGAAAATCTGAGAGATAACTGATACCATAAAGTGAAACAATGTTAGAATAATTGGGATCCCAGAAGAAGAGGAAAAAGAGAGAGGGGCAGAAGGTATATTGGAGCAAATTATATTGGAGCAAACTGAGCCACCCAGGCGCCCAGAGACAAATTAGATTTTAAACCAAAGACTATAATAAGAGATGAGGAAGGACACTATATCATAATTAAAGGGTTTGTCCAACAAGAGCTAACAATTGTAAATATTTATGCCCCTAACATGGAAGCAGCCAAATATATAAGCCAGTTAATAACAAAATCAAAGAAACACATTGATGATAATACAATAATAGTAGGGTACTTTAACACCCCCCTCACTGCAATGGACAGATCATCTAAGCAGAATATCAACAAGGAAATAAGGGTTTTGAATGACACACTGGACCAGATGGACTTCACAGATATATTCAGAACATTCCATCCTAAAGCAACAGAACACATGTTCTTCTCTAGTGCACATGGAACATTCTCCAGAATAGATCACATATGGGGCCACATATCATGTCTCAATGGGTACTAAAAGAGTAGGATAGGGCGCCTGGGTGGCTCAGATGGTTAAGCGTCTGCCTTCGGCTCAGGTCATGGTCCCAGGGTCCTGGGATCGAGTCCCGCATCGGGCTCCCTGCTCCTTGGGAGCCTGCTTCTCCCTCTGCCTCTCTCTCTGTCTCTGTTTCTCATGAATAAATAAATAAAATCTTAAAAAAAAAAAAGAGTAGGATAATTCCTTGCATAATTTTGGACCACAATGCTTTGAAACTAGAACTCAATCACAAGAGGAAAATTGGAAAGAACTCAAATACATGGAGGCTAAAGAGCATCCTACTAAAGAATGAATGGGTCAACCAGGAAATTAAAGAAGAATTTTAAAAAATTCATGGAAACAAATGAAAATTGAAAACAAAAGTGTTCAAAACCTTTGGGATGCAACAAAGGCAGTCCTAAGAGGAAATTATACAGCAATACAAGCCTTTCTCAAGAAACAAGAAAGGTCTCAAATACACAACCTAACCTTACACCTAAAGGAGCTGGAGAAAGAACAGCAAATAAAGCCTAAACCCAGCAGGAGAAGAGAAATAATAAAGATCAGAGCAGAAATCAGTGAAATAGAAACCAAAAGAACAGTAGAACTTATCAATGAAACTAGGAGCTGGTTCTTTGAAAGAATTAATGAGATTGATAAACCCCTGGCCAGACTTATTAAAAAGAAAAGAGAAAGGATCCAAATAAATAAAATCATGAATGAAAGAGGAGAGATCACAACCAACACCAAAGAAATACAATTATAAGAACATATTATGAGCAACTAAATGCCAGCAAATTAGGCAATCTGGAAGAAATGGATGCATTCCTAGAGATGTATAAACTACCAAAACTGAACCAGGAAAAAATAGAAAACCTGAACAGATCCATAACCAGCAAGGAAATTGAAGCAGTCATCAAAAATCTCCTAACAAACAAGAGTCCAGGACTGGATGGTTTCCCAGGGGAATTCTACAAAACATTTAAAGAAGAAATAATTCCTATTCTTCGGAAGCAGTTTCAAAAAATAGAAATGGAAGGAAAACTTCCCAACTCTTTCTATGAGGCCAGCATTACCTTGATCCCAGATCCAGACAAAGACCCCATCAAAAAGGAGAATTACAGACCAATATCCTTGATGAACATGGATGCAAAAATTCTCACCAAAATACTAGCCAATAGGATCCAACAGTACATTAAAAGGATTATTCACCATGATCAAATGGGATTTATTCCTGAGCTGCAAGATTGGCTCAATACCCACAAATCAATGTGATATAGTACATAAATAAAAGAAGGGACAAGAACCATATGATTGATCTTCTCCATAGATGCAGAAAAAGCATTTGAGAAAGTAAAGCATCTTTTCTTGATTAAAACTCTTCACAGTGTAGGGATAGAGGGAACATACCTCAAAATATCATAAAAGTATATATGATAAGCCCACAGCAAATATCATTCTCAATGGGGAAAAACTGAGAGCTTTTCCCCGAAGGTCAGGAATGCAGCAGGGATTTCCACTATCCCCACTGCTGTTCAACATAGTACTAGATGCCCTAGCCTCAGCAATCAGACAACAAAAAGAAATAAAAGGCATCCGAATCAGCAAAGAAGTCAAACTCTCACTCTTTGCAGATGACACAATACTCTATGTGGAAAACTCAAAGGACTCCACCCCAAAATTGCTAGAACTCTTACAGGAATTCAGCAAAGTGGCAGGATATAAAATTAATGCACAGAAATCAGTGGCATTCCTATACACTAACAAGGAGACAGAAGAAAGAGAAATAGTCAATCCCATTTACAATTGCACCCAAAACTATAAGATACCCAGGAATAAATTTAACCAAAGAGGCAAAGGATCCATAGTCAGGAAACTATGGAACACTCATGAAAGAAATTGAGGAAGTCACAAAGAAATGGAAAAATGTTCCATGCTCATGGATTGGAAGAACAAATATTGTTAAAATGTCTATGCTACCTCAAGCAATCTATACATTCAATGCAATCCCTATCAAAATACCATCTACTTTTTCCAAAGAAATGGAACAAATAATCCTAAAATTTGTATGAAACCATAAAAGACCCTGAATGGCCAAAGGAATGTTTAAAAGGAAAACCAGAACTGGTGATGTCACAATTCCAGACTTTAAGCTCTATTACAAAGCTGTAATTATCAAGACAATAGGTACTGGCACAAAAACAGACACATAGAACAATGGACTAGAATAGAGAGCCCAGAAATGGACCCTCAACTCTATGGTCAACTAATCTTCGACAAAGCAGTAAAGAGTATCCAATGTAAAGAAGACAGTCTCTTTAACAAATGCTGTTGGGAAAATTGGACAGCCACATGCAGAAGAACGAAACTGGACCATTTCCTTACATCACACACAAAAATAGACTAAAAATGGATGAAAGACCTAGATGCGAGACAAGAATCCATCAAAGTTCTAGGGGAGAACACAGGCAGCAACCTCTTCGTCCTCGGCCACAGCAACTTCTTGCTAGACATGTCTGCAAAGGCAAAGGAAACAAAGGCAAAAATGAACTATTGGGAGTTCATCAAGTTCTTTTGCACAGTAAAGGAAACAGTCAACAAAACCAAAAGACAACAGACAGAATGGGAAAAGATATTTGCAAGTGACACATCAGATAAATGGCTAGTATCCAAAATCTATAAAGAACTTATCAAACTCAACACCCAAAGAACAAAGGATCCAATCAAGAAATGGGCAGAAGACATGAACAGACATTTTTCCAAAGAAGACATCCAGATGGTCAACACACACATGAAAAAGTGCTCAACATCACTCAGCATTTGGAAATCCAAATCAAAACCACAATGAGATACCACCTCACACCAGTCAGAATGGCTAAAATTAACAAGTCAGGAAACGACAGATGTTGGCGGGATGCGGAGAAAGGGGAACCCTACCACACTGTTGGTGGGAATGCTTGCTGGTGCAGCCACTCTCACTCTGGAAAACAGTATGGAGGTTCCTCAAAAGGTTGAAAATAGAGCTGCCCTACAACCCAGCAAATGCACTACTATTTACCCCAAAGATACAAATGTTGTGATCCAAAGGGGCACGTGCACCCCAATGTTTATAGCAGCAATATCCACAATACCCAAACTAAGGAAAGAGCCCAAATGTCCTTTGACAGATGAATTGATAAAGGGGATCTGGTGTATACATACACAATGGAATATTACGCAGCCATCAAAAGAATGAAATCTTACCATTTGTAATGAGGTGGATGAACTAGAGGGTATTATGCTAAGAGAAATAAGTCAATCAGATAAAGACAATTATCATATGATCTCACTGATATGTGGAATTTAAGAAACAAAACAGAGGATCATAGGGAAAGAGAAGAAAAAATAAAAGATGAAACCAGAGAGGGAGACAAACCATAAGAGAATCTTTTTTTTCCTCTATATTTTAATTTTATTTTATTAATATCTTTTTATTATTATGTTAATCACCATACATTACATCATTAGTTTTTGATGTAGTGTTCCATGATTCATTATTAGCGTATAACACCCAGTGCTCCATGCAGAACGTGCCCTCCTTAATACCCATCACCAGGCCAACCCATCCTTCCACCCCTCAGTTTGTTTTTCAGAGTCCATTGTCTTTCATGGTTCATCTCCCCCTCTGATTTCCTCCCCTTCATTCTTCCCCTCCTGCTATCTTCTTCTTCTTTTTTTTTTTTTAAACATATAATGTATTATTTGTTTCAGAGGTACAGATCTGTGATTCAACAGTCTTGCACAATTCACAGCACTCACCATAAAACATACCCTCCCCAATGTCTATCACCCAGGCACCCCATCCCTCCCACCCCCCACCACTCCAGCAACCCTCAATTTGTTTCCTGAGATTAGGAATTCCTCATATCAGTGAGGTATTATGATACATGTCTTTCTTTGACTGACTTATTTCGCTCAGCATAATACCCTCCAGTTCCATCCACGTAGTTGCAAATGGCAAGATCTCATTTCTTTTGATGGCTGCATAATATTCCATTCTATATATATACCACAACTTCTTTATCCATTCATCTGTCGATGGACATCTTGGCTCTTTCCACAGTTTGGCTATTGTGGACATTGCTGCTATAAACATCGGGGTGCACATACCCCTTGGGATCCCTACATTTGTCTCTCTGGGGTAAATACCCAGTAGTTCAGTTGCTTGATTGTATAGTAGCTCTATTTTCAACTTTTTGAAGAACATCCATACTGTTTTCCAGAGTGGCTGCACCAGCTTGCATTCCCACCAACAGTGTAGGAGGCTTCCCCTTTCCCGCATCCCCGCCAACATCTGTCGTTTCCTGACTTGTTAATTTTAGCCATTCTGACTGGTGTGAGGTGGTATCTCATTGAGGTTTTGATTTGGATTTCCCTGATGCCAAGTGAAGTTGCACACTTTTTCATGTGTCTGTTGGCCATTTGGATGTCTTCTTTGGAAAAATGTCTGTTCATGTCTTCTGCCCATTTCTTGATTGGATGATTTGTTCTTTGGGTGTTGAGTTTGATAAATTCTTTATAGATATTGGATACTAGCCCTTTATCGGATATGCCATTTGCAAATATCTTCTCCCATTCTGTCGGTTGTCTTTTGGTTTTGTGGACTGTTTCTTTTGCTGTGCAAAAGCTCTTTATCTTGATGAAGTCCCAATAGTTCATTTTTGCCCTTGCTTCCCTTGCCTTTGGCGATGTTTCTAGGAAGAAGTTGCAGCAGCTGAGGTCAAAGAGGTTGCTGCCTGTGTTCTCCTTTAGGATTTTGATGGACTCCTGTCTCACATTGAGGTCTTTCAACCATTTGGAGTCTATTTTTGTGTGTGGTGTAAGGAAATGGTCCAGTTTCGTTCTTCTGCATGTGGCTGTCCAATTTTCCCAACAGCATTTGTTGAAGAGACTCTTTTTTCCATTGGACAGTCTTTCCTGCTTTGTCAAAAATTAGTTGACCATAAAGTTGAGGGTCCATTTCTGGGCTCTCCATTCCGTTCCATTGATCTATGTGTCTGTTTTTGTGCCAGTACCATATTGTCTTGATGATGACAGCTTTGTAATAGAGCTTGAAGTCAGGAATTGTGATGCCGCCAGCTTTGCTTTTCTTTTCAGCATTCCTCTGGCTATTCGGGGTCTTTTCTGGTTCCATACAAATCTTAGGATTATTTGTTCCATTTCTTTGAAAAAAGTGGATGGTATTTTGATAGGGATTGCATTAAATGTGAGATTGCTCTAGGTAGCATTGACATCTTCACAATATTTGTACTTCCAATCCATGAGCATGGAACGTTTTTCCGTTTCTTTGTGTCTTCCTCAATTTCTTTCATGAGTATTTTATAATTTTCTGAGTACAGATTCTTTGCCTCTTTGGTTAGATTTATTCCTAGGTATCTTATGGTTTTGGGTGCAATTGTAAATGGGATCGATTCCTTAATTTCTCTTTCTTCTGTCTTGTTGTTGGTGTATAGGAATGCCACTGATGTCTGTGCATTGATTTTATATCCTGCCACTTTACTGAATTCCTGTAGGAGTTCTAGCAGTTTTGGGGTGGAGTCTTTTGGGTTTTCCACATAAAGTTTCATATCATCTGCAAAGAGTGACAGTTTTACTTCTTCTTTGCCGATTTGGATGCCTTTTATTTCTTTTTGTTGTGTGGTTGCTGTGGCTAGGACTTCTAATACTACGTTGAATAGCAGTGGTGATAGTGGACATACCTGCCATGTTCCTGACCTTAGGGGGAAAGCTCTCAGTTTTTCCCCATTGAGAAGGATATTCACTGTGGGTTTTTCATAGATGGCTTTTATGATATTGAGATATGTACCCTCTATCCCTGAAGAGTTTTGATCAAGAAAGGATGCTGTACTTTGTCAAATGCTTTTTCTGCATCTATTGAGAGGACCATATGGTTTTGTTCTTTCTTTTATTCATGTATTGTATCACATTGATTGATTTGTGGATGTTGAACCAAACTTGCAGCCCAGGGATAAATCCCACTTGGTCGTCGTGAATAATCTTTTTAATGTACTGTTGGATCCTATTGGCTAGTATTTTGGTGAGAATTTTTGCATCCATGTTCATCAAGGATATTGGTCTGTAATTCTCCTTTTTGATGGGGTCTTTGTCTGGTTTGGGGATCAAGGTAGTGGTGGCCTCATAAAATGAGTTTGGAAGTTTTCCTTCCATTTCTATTTTTTGGAACAGTTTCAGAAGAATAGGTATTAACTTTTCTTTAAATGTTTGGTAGAATTCCCCTGGGAAGCCATCTGGCCCTGGGCTTTTGTTTTTTGGGAGATTTTTGATGACTGCTTCAATTTCCTTAGTGGTTATAGGTCTGTTCAGGTTTTCTATTTCTTCCTGGTTCAGTTTTGGTAGTTGATACAACTCTAGGAATGCATCCATTTCTTCCAGGTTATCTAATTTGCTGGCATATAGTTGCTCATAATATGTTCTTATAATTGTTTGTATTTCTTTGGTGTTGGTTGTGATCTCTCCTCTTTCATTCATGATTTTGTTGATTTGGGTCCTTTCTCTTTTCTTTTTGATAAGTCTGGCCAGGGGGTTATCAATCTTTTTAATTCTTTCAAAGAACCAGCTCCTAGTTTTGTTGATCTGTACTACTGTTCTTTTGGTTTCTATTTCATTGATTTCTGCTCTGACCTTTATTATTTCTCTTCTGTTGGGTTTAGGCTTTATTTGCTGTTTTTTTTCTCCAGCTCCTTTAGGTGTAGGATTAGGTTGTGTATTTGAGACCTTTCTTGTTTCTTGAGAAAGGCTTGTATTGCTATATACTTTCCTCTTAGGACTGCCTTCGTTGCATCCCAAAGATTTTGAACAGTTGTGTTTTCATTTTCATTGGTTTCCATGAATTTTTTAAATTCTTCTTTAACTACCTGGTTGACCCATTCATTCTTTAGTAGGATGCTCTTTAGCCTCCATGTATTTGAGTTCTTTCTGACTTTCCTCTTGTGATTGAGTTCTAGTTTCAAAGCATTGTAGTCTGAAAATATGCAGGGAATGATCCCAATCTCTTGGTACCGGTTGAGACCTGATTTGTGACCTAGGATGTGATCGATTCTGGGTAATGTTCCATGGGCACTAGAGAAGAATGTGTATTCTGTTGCTTTGGGATGGAATGTTCTGAATATATCTGTGAAGTCCATTTGGTCCAGTGTGTCATTTAAAGTCTTTATTTCCTTGTTGATCTTTTGCTTAGACGATCTGTCCATTTCAGTGAGGGGGGTGTTAAAGTCCCCCACTATTATTGTATTGTTGTCGATGTGTTTCTTTGCTTTTGTTATTAATTGGCTTATATAATTGGCTGCTCCCATGTTAGGGGCATAGATATTTACAATTGTTAGATCTTCTTGTTGGATAGATCCTTTAAGTATGATATAGTGTCCTTCCTCATCTCTTATTACAGTCTTTGGTTTAAAATCTAATTTGTCTGATATAAGGATTGCCACCCCAGCTTTCTTTTGATGTCCATTAGCATGGTAAATGGTTTTCCATCCCTTCACTTTCAATCTGGGGGTGTCTTTGGGTCTAAAATGAGTCTCTTGCAGACAGCATATCGATGGGTCTTGTTTTTTTATCCAATCTGATAGCCTGTGTCTTTTGATTGGAGCATTTAGTCCATTTACATTCAGGGTAACTATTGAAAGATAGGAATTTAGTGCCATTGTATTTCCTGTAAGGTGAATGTTACTGTATATTGTCTGTGTTCCTTTCTGGTCTATGTTGCTTTTAGGCTCTCTCTTTGCTTAGAGGACCCCTTTCAAGATTTCCTGTAGGGCTGGTTTCGTGCTTGCAAATTCCTTTAGTTTTTGTTTGTCCTGGAAGCTTTTTATCTCTCCTTCTATTTTCAATGACAGCCTAGCTGGATATAGTATTCTTGGCTGCATATTTTCTCATTTAGTGCTCTGAATATATCATGCCAGTCCTTTCTGGCCTGCTGGTCTCTGTGGATAGGTCTGTACCAATCTAATGTTTCTACCATTGTAGGTTACAGATCTCTTCTCCCGAGCTGCTTTCAGGATTTTCTCTTTGTCTCTGAGACTTTTAAGTTTTACTATTAGATGTCGGGGTGTTGACCTATTTTTATTGATTTTGAGAGGGGTCTCTGTGCCTCCTGGATTTTGATGCCTGTTTCCTTCCCCAAATTAGGGAAGTTCTCTGCTATAATGTGCTCCAATATACCTTCTGCCCCTCTCTCTCTTTCTTCTTCTTCTGAGATCCCAATTATTCTAATGTTATTTCGTCTTATGGTATCGCTTATCTCTCGAATTCTGCCCTTGTGATCCAGTAGTTTTTTATCTCTGTTTTTCTCAGCTTCTTTATTTTCCATCATTTGGTCTTCTATATCACTAGTTCTCTCTTCTGCCTCATTTATCCTAGCAGTTAGAGCCTCCATTTTTGATTGCACCTCATTAATAGCCTTTTTGATTTCGACTTGGTTAGATTTTAGTTCTTTTATTTCTCCAGAAAGGGTTTCTCTAATAACTTCCATGCTTTTTTCAAGCCCAGCTAGTATCTTTAAAATCATCATTCTGAATTCTAGTTCCAACATTGTACTAATGTCTGTATTGATTAGGTCCCTGGTAGTTGGTACTGCCTCTTGTTCTTTTTGTTGAGTTGATTTTTTCTGTCTTGTCATTTTGTTCAGAGGAGAATAGATGAATGAGAGAACAAAATACTAACAGGGTAACAACGTCCCCAGAAAATATACACTAAACAAATCAGAAAAAACCTGAAACCGGGGGAAAAGAAAGGGAAAGAAAGAAAGTGCCTCCCTAAATTTTAAAGAAAGAAAAACTTACATATGTACAAAAATAAGGGTTAATACGATGAACGGATGGAATATGACTGTAAAGATGAAAATTATAAAAGATTTTTTTTATTCTTATGTTAATCCCCATACATTACATCATTAGTTTTAGATGTAGTGTTCCATGATTCATTGTTTGTGCATAACACCCAGTGCTCCATACAGAATGTGCCCTCCTCAATACCCATCACCAGGCTAACCCATCCTCCCACCCCCCTCCCCTCTAGAACCCTGTTTGTTTTTCAGAGTCCATCGTCTCTCATGGTTCGTCTACCTCTCTGATTTCCCCCCCTTCATTCTTCCCTTTTTTTTCTTAACATATATTGCATTATTTGTTTCAGAGGTACAGATCTGAGATTTGAGATGAAAATTATAAAAGATTTTGTAAAAGGGAGTTGATAAGATAAGAAGTTGGTTGAAAAAAGAAAGAAGAGGATTAAAAAAAAAAGGGGGAGAGAATGTGATCAGGCAGGAGACTAGAACAAAGCCATACACTGGAGATTTAGGGTATATTTTGATGTTAGAAGAAACTGTATCTCAAAATTTTAAAGAGAGAAAAACTTATATATATATACCAAAAATAAGGGTAACTACTATGAAGGGACAGAACATGACACTAAAAATGAAAATAAAAAATATTTTTTAAGAAAGGGACTGATAAGATGTTGGTTGAAAAATGGAAAAAGAAAAATTCAAAAAAAAAAAAAAAAGGAAAAGACATTTAAAAAAAATTAACTTTGAAAGACTAAAGAATCATGGTTAAAAAGCCATGAATTCTATGTGCAGTATTCCCCTAGGGCTGGAGTTCTGCCGTTCTCATTGATCGGTAAACTTGGTCTTGGCTGGCGGTTCTTGCTGATCTTCTGGGGTAGGGGCCTGTTGCCATGGTTCCCAAATGTCTTTGCCAGAGGCAGAATTGCCCTGCCCTTGCCGGTCAGGGCTAAGTAATCTGCTCGGGTTTGCTCGCTGTAGCCCTTGTTCCCTGCAAGCTTTCCATACAGCTTTGGAGGACGAGAGTGAAAATGGTGGCCTCCCAATCTCCGCCCCGGAGGAGCTGTGAACTCGGGGCCCTGCTCCTCAGTGTGCCCCCAGAGAAAAGCAGTCAGTCACTCCCATCTCCCCAGTCTCCGGCCGCACTCCGTGCTCACCCAGCCTGTGACTGAGCATTTCTATCTCTGGCACCTGACCCCGTGTGGAGTCTCCAAACCCAGCAGATCCCTGCGGTGTGCTCCCGTGCCGCTCCTCCCGGGGGGAGGAAGGGGAGTCTCCCCGGATCTGCCGCTTGTTGGGTCCCTGCTGGAGGAGCAGTGGCCTGACTGTGCTGTGGATCACGGTTTATTGCAACCCCAAGCTGAGAGCCCGCGCCTTGGCTCCGTCTCTGCAGCTGGCTTCCCTGCTCTGATACCTGGGAGCTCTGCCGCACTCAGGCACCCCCGGTCTTTCTGTGACCCCGAGGGTCCTGAGACCACACTGTGCCAGTGAGGGTTCCAACCCCGCTTAGCCACTGGAGCAACGTCTCTCAGCTAAGCAGACTTGTAAAAGTTCCGATTTTGTGCTCCACTGCTCTATCACTTGCCAGAAGCAGCGGACAGAGGCCCCCTCCCCCGCCGTCTATCCTCCTGAATATCACCTCGGATTCACTTCTCTGCACGTCCTACCTTCTAGAAAGTGGTCACTTTTCTGTTCAGAGAGTTGTTGCTATTCTTTTCTTCCATCTCCTGTTGAGTTTGTAGGTGTTCAGAATGGTTTGATCCCTATCCAGCTGAATTCCTGGGACAAGACGAAATCCAGGTCTCCTACTCCTTTGCCATCTTGCTCTGCCCCCCCACAAGAGACTCTTAATCACAGAAAACATACTGAGGTTTGCTGGAGTGGAGGGATATGGGGGGATAGGGTAATTAGGTGATAGACATTAAGGCGGGCACGTGATATAATGAGCGTTGGGTATTATATAAGACTGATGAATCACTGACCTCTACCTCTGAAACCAATAATATATTATATGTTAATTATTTGAGTTTAAATAAAAAATATTAAAAAAAAGTAAGTTAAAAAAAGGAAAAAAATTGGGGCGCCTGGGTGGCTCAGTTGTTAAGCATCTGCCTTTGGCTCAGGTCATGATCCCAGGGTCCTGGGATCGAGCCCTCCAACAGGCTCCCTGCTCGGCAGGAAGTCTGCTTCTCCCTCTCCCACTCCCCCTGCTTGTGTTCCCTCTCTTGCTTTGTCTCTCTCTGTCAATAAATAAAATCTTTTTAAAAAAAAAAGGAAAAAAATTAAAAAATAAAAGTTATTCATTTGAGAGAGAGAGAGAGAGCAAGAGGTGGGAGGGTCAGAGGGAGAGGGAGAAGCAGACTTCCTGCTGAGCAGGGAGCCTGCTGTGGGGCTTGATCCCAGGACCCTGAGATCATGACCTGAGCTGAAACCAAGAGTCAGACACTTAACTGACTGAGCCACCCAGGCGCCCTGTTCTAAACATTTTTGTTTTCATTCTGCTCCTTTTTGTTTCTCCCCCACACTCACCTGTGTGTGTGTGTGTGTCAATCATACAAACTATGAATCTCTGCTTCACACTTCTAGCATCTCTCTCCCTTTCACCAACCACATCCCATCAGCCCTCCCCCTTTATCACCAGTGCAGTTCCTTAATAAAGACCCTTATCATCTGGACCTTAGCAGTAGCCTCTAAATTGTATCTCTGCCCCTGGTTTTTCTCTCCCCAGCATGTGTTTCCTCAGTGCTTTCAGAGTAGACTAGTCATTGTCTATAGGATAAAGGTACCTATCCCTATCTATCTATCTATCTATCTATCTATCTATCTATCTATCTCTATTAGGCTCCACACCCAACATGGGGCTTGAACTCGTGACCCTGAGATCAAGAGTTGCATGTTCTATTGACTAAGGCACCCAGGTGTCCCAGGATAAAGGAATCTTAAAATGCTCACCAATAACTGGTAGGTGGCTCTGCAGGTCCTGGATTTCCTTTTCTTCAAGTCTGAACCCAGTATTCTGTAGAACATTTTTTAGGTCCCTGACACTAACCCTTCCTCCTTAATAAAAACAAGAAAAAGTAAATAAGGATGTCACAGATGAAAAATGCAGGCCATCAACCCTACCTAGAAATGAAAGTACAAAGAAGTTCTTTACAGCAAGTCGTATGGGAATGGGGAGTGATGGCTAATGGGTACAGTATCTTTTTGGGGTGATGAAAATGTTCTAAATTGATTGTGATGATGGTTATGCAACTCTGTTAACATACTAAAACCAGTACACTTTAAATGGGTGAATTGCATGGTATGTAAATTACATTTCAATAAACTGTTGTAAAAAATACAACATAATAAAGTAAAAATGCAAATAACCAACTGGGAAAATATTTTCTGTAGCTATGACAATTGTGTTAATATCTTTAATTTATAAAGAGGTCATTCAGATTAATAGGAAAAAGCTTGGATTCCAATAGGATAATAGGTAAAAGGCAGGAACAAATAATTAAAAGACTGAAAGACAATGATATAAAAATAGTTTTAACTTCATTGATAACAAAAAATTCAACATTAATTAGATTCCATTTTTCATTTATCAAATTGGCAAAGATCAAAAAATGTGAAAATAATTTATTGTGGCCAGGGCATAATGGGAATCAGTACTTTTATCCATATATATATATATCACAGCCTTAAACATGTTAAGATTTACTGGATTTACCAGAAGAATCTATCCAAAGAAAATGGCTTAAAGTCGGACAAAGATCACAGATACACAAGAGCAAAACATTGGAGACTAGCTAAGTGTTCAATAAGAAAGGAATGACTAAATAAACTATAAATACAACCTGATAAGTCATTAAAAATGATGTTTACAAAGAATGACATGGTGGAATTCTTACACTAAAATTTTAGGATTAAGTATAGGATACATAAAATATACAGTAAGAGTTTAATTATCTATATACACATATACACAGAAAAAAAGAATACAGAGAACTGTAATAAAAAAAGGTAATATTACTGGGATTATGGGTAATTGCATTTTTTTTCTGTATGCTACTTTATATATTCCAGATTTTTCTCAAATACCCGACACACAGTAGAGACTTGGATATTTGTTGAATAAATGCATATGTAATTTCCTGATTATATAATCAGAAAAAACAGTTACAGCAATCTCAGATTTTATTGTCCTTATTCTTTTTCTCACTCACCTTTGAAAGATTTCACACCCTCCAGTAATGTTTTCTCAAATACCTTTTTATCAGCTGTAAGATAAAACATTATTGAGTTTTTGACAATTCATAGAAATTAAAGTGTTTACTTTCAGAAAGGGGAAATTTAGAAATTTATCACAATTCATTCTCAATGAAATGTGAAGTATTTAGAAAACTCAGTGTAGTGACTATCCCTGGACAGAATAAAAGGCTATTGTAAGTGGCTGGTTTGCTGAAATACACACAGCTTTTTCTTTTTCTTTTTTTTTATTATTATGTTATGTTAATCACCATACATCACATCATTAGTTTTTGATGCAGTGTTCCATGATTCATTGTTTGCCTATAACACCCAGTGCTCCATGCAGAACGTGCCCCCCCAATACCCATCACCAAGCTAACCCATCCCCCCAACCCCCTCCCCTCTAGAACCCTCAGTTTGTTTTTCAGAGTCCATCGTCTCTCATGTTTCGTCTCCCCCTCCGATTCCCCCCTTCATTCTTCCCCCCCTGCTATCTTCTTCTTTTTTTTTTCTCCTTTTCTCCTTCCCAGTTTTACTTCATCTTTTCTTTGTTCAGCTTTCCTGCCCTTCTGCCCTTTCATCTTCTAGCTTAGACCTTAGATTTCCCTGAAAGGGACAAAAGACATTGTCCTATGATGTGACCTCTGACTGAAGAGGTCCCAGCTCCCTAGACCAAAATTTAAATGATAAGAACAGGATTTTTTTAAATGCTAGGATTGGGGGCGCCTGGGTGGCTCAGATGGTTAAGCGTCTGCCTTCGGCTCAGGTCATGATCCCAGGGTTCTGGGATCGAGTCCTGCATCGGGCTCCCTGCTAGGTGGGGAGCCTGCTTCTCCCTCTGCCTCTGCCTCTCTCTCTCTCTCTCTGACTCTCATGAATAAATAAATAAAACATTTAAAAAAATGCTAGGATTGAGTCTTTTAAAAAAATATTTTAAATTGACATAAAATGGGGCGCCTGGGTGGCTCAGTTAGTTAAGCGACTGCCTTCGGCTCAGGTCATGATCCTGGAGTCCCTGGATAGAGTCCCGCATCGGGCTCCCTGCTCAGCGGGGAGTCTGCTTCTTCCTCTGACCCTCCCCCCTCTCATTTGCTCTCTCTCATTCTCTCTCTCTCAAATAAATAAATAAAATCTTTAAAAAAAATTGACATAAAATGTTTCAAACAGTAGAATTTCTTTTTTTTTTTTAAGTAAGATTTATTTATTTTAGAGAGAGAGAGCGCACATGAGTAGGGGGAGGGGCAGAGGGAGAGGGAGAAAGAGAATCCTCAAGCAGATTCCCCTCTGAGTGTGGAGCCTGACTTGGGGCTTGATCGCAGGACCCCAAGATCATGACCTGAGCTGAAACCAAGAGTCGGCTGCTTAACTGACTGAGCCACTCAGATGCCCTAAACAGTAGAATTTCTTTTTTTTCCTTTCTTTTTTTTAATAAAGATTTTATTTATTTATTTGACAGAGAGAGACATGGCGAGAGAGGGAACACAAGCAGGGGGAGTGGGAGAGGGAGAAGGAGGCTTCCCGCCGAGCAGGGAGCCGGATGCGGGGCTCGATCCCAGGACCCTGGGATCATGACCTGAGCTGAAGGCAGACGCTTAATGACTGAGCCACATAGGGACCCCTAGAATTTCTAATACAAAACCTGAAAACAAACCTTCTGTGTAGTTTTGAGGACTTGAGGAGACATGGTCACTGCAGACATGGTCCCTGTTCTCCCAGAGTTTCGGATAGTGCCATGCACACAACAGATCTTTAATAAATGTCAAATGAGTAAGCTTTTAGATATCGGTGAAGTAGAACTTCAATGCTTACCAGAAACTGGCAAAGTTTTCAGAAGCTTTTTATGTTCGTTGTCTGTGATCTTTATTCCCATGTCTTTCAGAACATTTTTCAGGTCCTCAGTAGGAATCTTCTCTCCTTTAGAAAGAAATACATATACATAAGGAAACATCCTTCCCAGGTAGGGTTGTGAGGATGAACTAGGCATAATGAAGCCTTGTTTAGCTATTCAGAATCAAGGTGGGGGGGGAGTCAGAAATTCTTCTTTTAACCTAAGAGGATATCTTCAATGATGAGATGACACCATATATAATAAGTAAAGCAGGGATTATATAATTTCTTAGTAGTTTAGCTGTGTTTGATGGATAACAATTCAACCACAAATATAACATCTGTATTCTTTTCTTTCTTTTTTTCCTCTTCTTCTTCTTCCCTCTTCTCATTCCCTTCCTCTTGGCCTCCCTGCCCCCTTCCCCTTCCTCTTTTACCTGAATTATGGGACTAGTTTTAAAAATGATAATAAAAGCTGGCTCTCTGTAAAAATTTTCACCTTGAGTAAATTAGTATTTACATGATTTACACTATAAGCTGGGCATATCAGATAGGGGATAGATTTGAAATCACATTTTTAAAAATCTGCTGAAAAGAAAGCATAGAAACCAAAAGAACAAGAAATCAGGGAAAAGAATGGCTAATCTGGAAAAGAATTAAAAACAATATCTAGAAATAAAAATATAGTTATTGAAATTAAAATCCCAATGGACAAATAGTACAAGACACAGTTGTAGAGACAGTGAACTGGAAGAGAGGTTTAAGAAAAGACAAAAACATAAAAATAGGGAAAATATGAAAAGAAAGATATGAAGAGCAGAATGAGAAGGTTCAACATACATGAACTAGGAGTTTCCAAAAGTGAGAAAAGAGAAAAAAAGAGAAAAGGCAATAGTTGAAACATGAGGTCTGAGAGTTTCCAAAACTTGGTGAGAGGCATAAATGTTCAGTTTCAGGAATCACAAGTTCCAAGCAGGAAAAATGGAAACAATCTACACTTGGCCACATGAGAATGAGAATTTCAAAGATAGAGATAATCTTAAGAGTAACAAGAGAAAAAGAGAGTAACTCTAAATAAACAATGAAGACTTACAGCTGACTTTTAACAGCAAAAAGAGAGGCCAGAAAACAGTGTGTATATGAATCTATCATCTTTCTGTCTATCTATATTCGTGTGTATTTTCTTCTTTCTCCTTTTTGCCCCTTTTAAATTTAATTACAAGTTTATTATAGGTTAACCTTACAAGTTGGTCTTCAGGTTACAGAATATCCAGATGGGACTGTAACTAAATTTGAGAACTAACATAGCCCAGAGATAGTATGACTGTCTCCCACAGATAGACTGTTGGAACTTTGCTTCTCCTCATTCTGGGGAGAGAAAGAGGACATCTTCATTTGTATGAAGGGAACATGGAGTTGTTTTGTTGTTATATGGAAGTTAAGTTCAAATATGTGCAGAAGGGTCCACAGCGGAGTAGCCAAGAAGGTAAACTATTTCGGTGATTTAATGATTTCCTCTCAGCTCCAATTCCACCATTGTAAACTCTGCTTTGTGATGCTGAGGCCAGGACTCTAGACCACATTTCTCTTTGGATAGCTGGTTCCATATTAAACTCTGCCAGTGGGTGGGTAGTGGGAGGGGGGAGAGAGAGACACTGAAATGTTGTCAGATGAAGTTCCTTCCCATAGCAATAGATGAATCCAGTTTCAGTTTTTCAACCTTATGGAACCAGTGTCATTACACTCTTCAGAGATAGTAGCAGCACCCTTCAGAGTTCTAAGGTAGAATGATGATCTACAAGTGCAGACACAGTCAAAGAATGACTCAAGGCTGAGTGTAAAATATATTTTCAAAGACTAACCCTTGTTGAAATGACCAAGAAGGATGTACTTCAAGAAGAGTGAAACTGAACCCAAAAAAGAGTAAAAGTAAAAAGCAATGGTGAACAAAGAGAGTGGTAAGTGTATTTAAGTTTTGCGAAAGATTGGATTGAAATTGCTCTGCCCTTGCTTTCAATATACTCACTTGGCAAAAGCTCATTCCTGTTTAAATACAAGTTTGTGCTTACTCTGTGCCTGCAGCCAGGCAGCTGAACTAGAGCTGAAGTGTTTTGTGCTGACTGTTCTCATTTTAAATGGATGATCGTGAACCTCAGGTGAGTCCTTGATTCTGCTGGGCAACCACACTACATTTTGCTGATGTATTAACTTTCCTGCTCTTCTTGCTGACTACTTCACTTCTTTTTTTTTTCAAACCACCACTTCCTCCTCTTCCATTTGATCAAAAATTCTTTTATCTCTTTAATTAAAAAAAAAACAAAGCCTTCTCTTGACAACTTTCACCAGTTTACTTGCCTCTTTGTTCCACTTCTTTGATCCCCTTTGCAGCAAAATTTCTCAGATATTCACTGTTTCTAAATCCTGTCTTCCCATTTTCTCTTTTTTTAAAAAAAATTTCATTTAAATTCCATTTAGTTAACATATACTGTATTATTAGTTTTAGGGGTAGAATTTAGTGATTCATCAGTTGCATGTAACACCCAGTGCTCATTACACCAAGTTCCCTCCCAATGCCCATCAACCAGTTACACCATCCCCCACCTCCCCTCCAGCAACCCTGTTTGTTCCCTAGCGTTAAAAGTCTTTTATGGTTTGCCTCCCTCTCTGTTTTTATCCTATTTGATTTTTCCTTTCTTTCCCCTATGTTCATCTGTTTTGTTTCTTAAATTCCACATATGAGTGAAATAATATGGTATTTATCTTTCTCTGACTGACTTATTTCGCTTAGCATAATACCCTCTGGTTCCATCCACATTGTTGCAAATGGCAAGATTTCATTCTTTTTGATGGCTGAGTAATATTCCATTGTGTGTGTGTGTGTGTGTGTGTGTGTGTGTGTGTGTGTGTACACATCAGATCTTCTTTATCCATACAATGGACATCTGGGCTCTTTCCATATTTTCCATATTTTGGCTATTGTGGACATTGCTGGTATAAACATTGGAGTGCAGGTGCCCCTCTGAATCACTATGTTTGTATCCTTTGGATAAATACCTAGTAATGCAATTGCTGGGTTGTAGGGTAGCTTTATTTTTAACTTTTTGAGGAACCTGAATACCGTTTTCCAGAGTGGCTGCTCCAGTTTACACTCCCACCAAGAGTATAAGAGGATTTCCCTTCCTCCACATCCTTGCCAACATCTGTTGTTTCCTTAGTTGTTCAGTTTAGCCATTCTGACTGGTGTGAGGTGGTATCTCATTGTGGTTTTGGTTTGTATTTCTCTTCCTATTTTCTCTTAAACTCACTACAGTCAGGCTTCTTTCTACCTTCATCACCTGAAACTTCTCTTTTTGATATCACTAATGGTATTTTGTGATTTGAGATCACTAATGTGGCTATATGCAATGGTCACTTCTCAGGTCTTATCTTAGTTGATCTATTGATGTTTGACTGTTGATTTGCCCTCCTGGCTGATACTTGTAGCAGATACTATAGATGCCCTGATCATATCTCTTCAACTCTTACCAGTTCGATGCATGCTAGCCCAAGTTTTAATTGCTGGCATCTCTTTGTCTGAGGGATTTCTTTGGTTGTCAGAGTTCACTCTGCTAATGCTCAATGGCTGGAAATACCAGTGGAGTAATATTGCCTCCCTCCCCTTGAGCACTTCTCAAACCAATGACTGATAGGGGTTGGTGTAAAAATAACCTAGCTCTCCCACTCCCCCGAGGTTGTGTTCTCTATCATTTCCCAGATATTCTCCAATGGGATTAAGTTTCAGTTACCTTCTTTGTAACTTGCCTGATAAACACATACTTTATTTGCTGCCTTCATTCATGTCTCACTTCTCTACTCCCCTATCTGTGTTTCCTGGGCTCACCTCCCATGTATACATGCTCCTTGTCTCAGGGTTTGTGTCTGGGGGAAACCAACCTAATATACTTATTTGGCTTTCAGGACACCATATTCTCTTGGTTTTCTACCTACTTTACTGGTCACTTCTTCTTGGTCTCTTTTGCTTTAACATTTAATGTTGAAGTCCTCCAGTATTACTTCTTAGTTCTCTTTCCTTCTCCATATATATTCACCCCTTGGGTGAATTCATTCAATCTCACGGCTTTAAATACCATCTATATACCTATGTCTTTCAATTTTATATTTTTAGCTAAGATATCTTTCTTGAAGTTGTGACTATCTGGTAACTTTTTAGCTGATATCTCTATTTCTATTGATATCTTAAAATATCTCAAACTGAACTCCCAATTTTCTTCCATCTAAACTTGTATTTCTAGCAACTTTCTCCAGACTCCAATGGCAAGTCCATCCTTTCAGTTGTTCAAGACAAAAATCTCAAGGGTCATTCCTGACTTCTCCCTTTATCTAGTTTCCATGAGGAAACCCTGTTGACTCTTTTTATTATTTTTTTAAATTGAGATATAATTGACATGTAACATTATTTTAGTTTCAGGTGTACAACATAATGGTTTGATATTGGTTTAAATTATGAAATGATCACCACAATAAGTCTAGTGAAATCCATCACCACAATAACTCTTTTAAAAATATACCCAGAGTCCAGCTACTTTTTATCATCTTCACTGCTTTGCCCTGGTATGAATCACCATCATTTCTCACATGGATTACTTTAAAAACCAATTTAGGGGTCTACTCCCTACTCCTCCCCCTCCCTGAGTCTGTTCTCCACACAGAATCCAAGAAAATCTAATGAAAACAGGTCAGATCATATCATGCCTCTGGTCTAAAACCTGCAATGGCTTTCCATTTCTGTCAGAAAAAAGCCCAAGTCCTGGCAGAGCTTTCACAGTCCTGACTAATCTTACATCCATCACTTCTCTCTCCTGATCTCCTGTTACGTTTTTCCTTCCTTATTCAACCTCAGCTACATTAGCCTTCTTGCTGTTCCTTGAGTAGTCCAGGCATGCTCCTGCCTTTGGGTCTTAGTCCGTGTCCCCTCTGCCTACAACTCTTTTTCTAGAAGTCTCCATATGGACAAAACCCTCACCTCCTTCAAGTATTTGCTCAAATGTCACCTTCTCAAGGAGGCCTGATTATCTGTTTAAAGCCTCAAGTGCCTCTTTCCCCTCCCAATCTCCTTTAGTCTACTTTTCATTGTTTTCTATAGCATCTATCACTTTCTAACATACTTTATAATGACTTATTTATTATGTTTATTGCTTATTTCCCTTGCTAGCATATAAGCTCCAGGGGAGCAATGATCTTTACTCTGTTTGCTGATGTATCCTGTCTAGAACAATGCCTGGCATGTAGTAAGTGCTGAGGAAACAGTTGTTAAATGAATAAAGGAGGGAGTAAACACTATTTGTTAAAAATATAGTTCCATATAAAACTTTAAGACCACATAATATAATACTCATTTCAACATCTTACTCACCTGTGATATTTTTAACTTCATCCACCAACACATTTAAGTCAATCTTCCCATTGGCTTTAAGATAAAAAAGCGCCAAAAAGGTTTTTAGAAAAATTGTGAAATAGAAACCCAAAATTCAACCATTTAAAAACATTTTTCCTAGAAGTTTAAGTTAATATAGCTCCTGCATTTTATGCTATCAAAATCCATACAGCATAATACATGAATAAGGTTTAAAACATTCTCCTTTCCTTCAAGACAATCTACTATTTATTAGGCTACTCTTTTCAAGCATGGGTCTGAAATGTTTTGAGAGTTTAAAAATTTTGTTTAAAAATGATGTTTCCATTTTGTCAGTGCTGACTTTACCTTTGGGCTTATGATCACCTTAGCATCAAGTGATTCTTTTAAAGGACAGAGTGCTGGTATGCATGCCTGGCTGCTCTTAGGTTGCCAACATGATAATCATCATGTTGATATATTCAGTTAAATTCCCAGGTATTATGACAAAACTTTTGTTTTGCAGTACCTATTCTCAATTGAGAGACTTTTTTCACAGATGATGCACTTAATTTCTTTAGTCTATTTCTCAAAGTCTGAAGTTATTAGAAGTCAATGGATACATTTTTAGTAGTTTGTAAAATTCCAAGTTTGAGAAACACTGGATTGCAATGTTAAGATAGTAGTTAAAAGATGCTATTGCTCTAATAGGCAAGATTCTGTTTGGAACCTTAAGCTGCCTACGGACATACTCATTCTCCACTTATAACTTGGTCAAGGGTGCCAGTCCATCACTACTCAAACAGGTTCACACTCTTATTTTATGTGTAATAATAATCCTAAGATTATAAATTCCCCCAAAGGGTGAGAAATCAAGAATCACTTTGTACTCCTGCTATTACCTCAGCATTGGTTTAAGGGTCTGCACAAAATTGATGATCCATAAATGTTTACTTAATAATTAAGTTCCAGTAAAATGCAAATATATTATAAAGAATGAATTGGCTTTAAAACCAGTACACATATTCCAGGTTCCCAGATATGGAATTTTTCCTTGCTTGTTCTTTTTTATGTCTTTTCAATTATGATAATCTTTTATTGGTATCCTATTATAATTTTATAGCATTTATTATTATTATTATTGTTATTATTAATATGAATACCATTATATTATGAATTTTAAACAGGGTAAGGAAGAACCATTAGTGGAGAATATTCTGTGCCTGTAAAGGACAGATCCCCTCATGTCATTTACTTTGTATGTCTCTAATCAGCTCCACTGAGGCCCACTGGGCCCCTGAAACAGTTTTGCATTCTATCTCAAATGATTCCACAGATATACAAGGTAGTCCACAAGAATTATATTAGAATTAGTCTCACACTTTAAATCATTGTGCTGGTATCTTTTCTCATGTTTCAGAATACTTAGAAAAACAAGGCAATGACAAATATCTGCATTTATTGAACTGGCTGGTAGATTAAAAGAGCTATGAAAGGGATTAAAAAAAAAAACAAAGAAAAAGTCATTTCTGGAAAATTCGCTTACTTCTTTTTAATGCAAAGGATCCGAGGGTCTAGAACAGTGCCTGACACATCATAAGCATTCAGTTAAAGCTTATGGTATAAAAGAATGGAAGGTACTACTGATTTAGAAAAGCCCATATTCATTGACTTGGATCAATCTTGTATCTTTACTACTTCCTCAAGGGGACAGGTGTCTCTTAAAATTTCCTCATGGATTTTCCTCAGTTCTACTAGCATGAGTCTAATATATGCCAAGTTTAATTAATTACATTAAGTACTGCTATATATCTTCTTAAATTTATTAGTTCTGGTAGTTGATGGCAGTATAGCAGAGTGGCTAAGAGTTTCTGGAGCCTGATTGCCTGCCCACCACTTACTAGCTCTCTGACTAGGCACACTACTTGACTTCTCTGTGCCTTAGTTTCCTTATATGTAAAATGGGAGTAAAAATAGAACCTGCCTTGTAGAGTTGTTTGCAAGATTAAATAAGACAATATATGTAAAGTGCTTAAAACAGCGCCTTGCACGTGTCAGGACCATGTAGTGCTGGTCATTGCTATTTAATGCTGGGTTAGCAGTAGGGACTCAAAGATTAAAATCTGAGTATTCTCTGTTAGACCCTGGCATTTCCTGTGAAGAGGGACTCTTGCCATCTCTACGGGGCAGCATACTTGGTGATCCTTCCCCAGTGATAGCCACTGGGCCCAGTTTGATAGCTATGCTAAAGGCCTCACTCTTTCTTTTTCTTTTTTTCATATACATCCTATCTTCAGTCATTCTAGGTCTGAGACTAGCCTCAAGTCCAAAGTTTGGCTAAAGGATCTATTGACACTCAAAACTCTCACCATCAACTGGTAGGCAGTCCTTCAGTTCCTGGATTTCTTTCTCCTTGAGATCAATTCCCATGTTTTTCAAGAAAGTGTCCACCTTATTTGGAGACACCTTCACCCCTTAGGAAAGAAAGGGATAGAATATGAAAAATATTTGTAAGAGTGGGTCATTATAGATCATGCCTAGGCATCAGTACTACATAGACAATGAAGAGCAAAGAACAATTAAACCATTCAAGCAAATGTGGTTTTCGTATCTAAGTCAGGAATTCCCAAACCCTGATCTGTGGGATTCTGTTAGGACTTTTAGGAAAACATTTAAGAGAAGAAAGTGAGTAGTTAAGGGTATTAAGTCATGGCAAAGAGTAAAATCAGCCTTTATACATGTGTTTGCACAGAAGAATTCAAAACTTGCTAAATTAATGGAGAATTATAAATCCATCCATCCATCCAACCAACCACCAATCCATTCAGCCAGCCATCCGTTGACCCAGACAGACAACCAATCCATGGAATTTACTTTATCATAATCCTCTGGGAAACATTTAAGAACATATGCTTCTAGATACTATCTCTGGAAATTCAAGATCGATATGACTGGGAAGGGGCCTAGTGATTTGAATGCTTTATTTTTCCCCCTTGTGATTCTGGTGTACAGCTTTATTTGGGAACCACTGCTTTTGGGTTACTGTATTTAAACCATTTTAGTGACTGCAGTATGCCTATATATAGAATATCTATAGATATAAAGAATATATAAAAATACATATATAACATATAAAGAATAAACACTGACTTAACAGATAGTTGGGACAGTTGGATTAATAACCTGAAAATTGTAAAATAGGATGAGTTTTTTAAAATAAAAGCAAAGCTTGATGACCTGTTTTACCTGCCTTTTCATCATGCTTCTTACTCACCTTCAAGAGACCTTAACTCTTTCATCAATCTGTTCACATACATCCTTCCTTTGTCTGTAAGAAAGGGAAAAATGCAAGTTTCAGGCAGTAGTATTGATAGTTAAATGAAACATGCATAAGTTCAGAAACATAGACTTTTAAATGTTTTATTCTAAAAATGTATATTATTTCACTTCAAAGAATAAAACTTAAGAGTGGAAACAACTCTCAATTTGGTGAAATCATTTTGGTGATGGGGGCCAGGGTGGGGGGGGATGAAACAGTCCTTAAATAGGGAGTATTAGTTACAAAAGTCCACATACTTAACTTTCCTTAAAGGCCACTGTGATTTCTTCCCCCCCACTGTGATATTTTTAATGCTTACCATCGACTGGAAGCTTGTTTTGTAGTTCCATGCCTTTATCTTCTGTGAGCGTCATCCCCATATTTCCCAGAAAAGTTTCCATGTTACTCATATCAATCTTCTCACCTTTAAAAAGCAAAAGATGGTAATGGTTGAAAATCTGAAGAATGATGATCCTATATTATAAAAAATGCCCATATGGCATTTGTTGATTAAATAATGAAGTAAACCTGACAAGAATGCCAGCTAAGACATAACCTTAGAGCTTTTTGGCTAAAACAGTGATGATCAAATTTAAGCTGGGAGTCAGTAGATGCAAACATTCACCAGCATATAGGTAGACTGAGAGAACAATCTATAAGGAAAATAATGCTGTTGAAATATAATTTTGTGCAAACACTAAAATCTTGGTTTTGCAGAGTCTTTTTAATTATATATCATGGAACCATACAGGGCTTTTCTCCAGGGGCTTCTTTCTTAACCCAGACTGGCTCTCTGTCCTGCCTCAGGGATTTGGTGGGCTTAGTTTCTTCTCTTCTTGGCAGCTACTACCACCCAGTATACTTTTTGGGCTTCCCTAAGGGTGGCTATGAAATTAGATGCAGTCTTCCAAGCTCACTTCTTTTCAGTGTCCCAGGAAAACTAGCACACAGATATTTTTATTCTTAGGGCTATAATATAAAGTGCTACAGTGAGACAGACAAGGGAATACCAGACTATCCCCAAAATGGGTAAGACACAAAGCTAACAAGTTTTGTTTGGTAATGGACTTGGTTTTAGTTCCTGGTTAGAAGGGTGGGAATCACCACTTATCCTTGCCCCCTGTAGCCATTTCCCAATCTGCTTGCGGGATGGCTGTGTGAAACTTTCCTTCATGATGCCTCTTCCCTCTAGCTTAAAGATGCGGTTTAGCAACAAAAACAACAAAATGGTAATTATGTGAGGTGAAGAATGTATTAACTAACCATATCGTGGTAAACATTCTGAAATACATATGTATATCAAACCATCACGTTGTATACCTTAAACTTACACAATGTTATATATCAATTATATCTCAATAAAGCTGGGGTGGGGGGGGGAAGATGCTATTTAGGTAGGCAGTTTGGACCTCCTACTCATTTCCAATTCCAGAAAAAAGAGAACTCTTGCTTTTAGTCCTCTGGAACCATACTGCAGTGCTTCCATTGGGAGGATAATATCTGGGGAATTAGCCAGTCTTCTGCACAAGTGCCTGGGAGGAAACCTGCACAACGGTTGTTCTCCCCCAACTGCTTCAGACTTCTTCTGTGATGCCTTGGACTAGTGGAGCTTCTGATGTCCCGTCTCCCCCTGCCCGACCCCCGCCCCGCCCCTGGTAACCAGCCAAGGGAATGACTTTTCAGACGCAACAGAGCAATTTCCTAGTCTGCTACCTTGATCACGTTTTGACAGACATGAGCCTTCTGCCTCAAGATTATCAGTCTAACCACACCTTCTATCTGTATCATTCCCAATCTTCAAAATGTAAGCCCACAAAATTTTATATCCTCTCTAATGTATTCTGTGTTCTACCGCTCTGATTTTTCTTTCCATTGTTAGCTTTGTTTTCACCTTCCCATAGTGCCCTCACAGACTCATATTAAATATGAATTTCTCTATATCTTCAGTCTCTTTACAGACTCTTATCTTCTTTCCTAACTGAACTTTGCCTGTTCCTGATATTTCCCTTTTCTTTTTTTTCCCTTTGAGAGAAAACTGCTCTTTTTTCTTTTTTTAAATATTTTATTTATTTATTCATGAGAGACAGAGAGAGAGAGAGAGGCAGAGGGAGAAGCAGGCTCCCAAGGAGCAGGGAGCCCGATGCGGGACTCGATCCCAGGACCCTGGGATCATGACCTGAGCCGAAGGCAGACGCTTAACCATCTGAGCCACCCAGGCGCCCACTGCTCTTTTTTCTATATCCCATTTGCCTTAGGGCGTGCAATCTCCTAGATCCTGATTGCTGTTTTTTTGGCCATACTCAAACCTCTCCTCTTGTGAGAATTATGATATTTGGATTTCTTTTTATTGTCACTGATTTTTTTGGTCACTTAATGAGCTTGTCCCATTAACTCACAGTCTTCCTCTGCACCCAAATTCCTGGCATCATTATAGGGAATACCAGTCTTTATATGGATAGTTCATTCCACAACCTGGCCTCCAAATTTCTTGAGCTCATTATCCTCAATGACTGTCTCCTAAATTCTATACTAGTTAACCATCATGGATATCCTGAACTTTGTCATCACCTGGAAATGCTTTGCCTCTAAAATCTTAAATTCTAACAAAACTATTTTTGGCCAGAACCTCATATTCTTCCACTTCTTTTACTTCCTTACTCCTACCACACCCATTATCATTTCTACAGAGACTTTCATTCCCTCCTCTCTCACTTTTCTCCAAGTTCATAATTTCCATCGTAACTTCACTTTTCTTATCCACTCTAGACCACTTGACCACTCTCTTGACTACATCTTTCTATGTCTTTATGCTTTCATTCTTTTGGCACATCAGACTTAAGGATCTTTGATTTTGGTGCAACTGAAGAATATCACAATCATGTGAAAATTGCCATTACTTATTTTTTTATTTTTTATTTTTTAAATTAAATTAAAATCAGTTAATTAACATATAGTGGATTATTGGCTTCAGAGGTAGAGTTCAGTGATTCATCAGTTGTTTATAACACCCAGTGCTCATTATATCATGTCCCCTTCTCAGTGCCCATCACCCAGTTACCCCATCCCCTTGAGAGGATGTGGAGAAAGGGGAACCCTCTTACACTGCTGGTGGGAATGCAAGCTGGTACAGCCACTCTGGAAAACAGTATGGAGGTTCCTCAAAAAGTTAAAAATAGAACTACCCTACGACCCAGGTATTGCCATTATTTATTTATGACATCTGACTGTGGTTAGACTCTTGGCACTTCTCAGCAAGGCTTTCATATATTCCTCATCAACTCTAGTTCCCATTCTCTATCAGAGTTATCCCAAATTATAAACACTTTCTTTAAAGTCCTCTACCCCACCACTGGGCCCTTTCTTTTCATAGATGATTCTGTTTCCTACTATACAGAGAAAATTGAAGCTTTTAGGTAAAATCCTCTTAATTTTACTCCCACATGTATATAGATTCTCGATATCTGTATCCTTCCTGGCTTGAAGTCTGCTTGTCTCAGAAAGAGAGGTGGTCTCAGATTCTTACCTATTTAACTGCTTAGGGTTCAGTCTCCCTTAGATGTCTTACAGGAAGCTCAAACCCAATATGACCAAAATGGAAACTATATCTTTACTTCTAAATTTATTTTACTGAATTTCCTTACTTTGGTCAATGTCACTGTCACCCACCCAACTACCCAGCTCAGAAACTGAGGTGTCATCCTCCATTCCATCCTTTCACTCTGTCTCTATACCTGATCAGTAACCAAATTCTACAGATTCTACGTCTGTAACATCTCTTCTATATGTCCCTTCCTCTCAAGTCTGACAGAGAATGATTTACTTCTGCCCTTTATTGTCTTTTGCCTGGACAATTACAATATGCTCTCTAACTAGTTTCCTTGACTCTATCTTGTACATATACCTCCATCCATCCTTTATACTTCTGCTAGAGCAAGGTTTCTAATTTGCAAAGCTAATCACACAGACTCCTGCTTAAAATCCTGGAATGACTCCCCATTCTCTGCAGGATGAAATTCATACTACTTTACTAGGTGTTCAGGGCTCTCTGTGATTTGTCCCTTATATTAGTTTCCTATTGCTGTAACAAATTACCAAAAACATGGTGGTGTAAAACAATACAGATTTTTTTCTCTTATAGTTTTGGAGGTCAGAAGCCCCAAATTAGTTTCACTGAGCTAAAGTCAAGGTGTTAGCTGGGCTGGTTCCTTTAGGAGACTCTCAGGAGGAATCTGTTCCCTTGCCTATTTTATTTCTAGAGGCTACTTACACTCCTTAACTTAACTCCCCTTCTTCTGTCTTCAAAGCCAGCAGTATAGCATCTTGCTTCTGTTGTCACATTGCCCTCTACTCTTTCTGTCATCAACTATCACCTTGCTTCCCTCTTCAGGGGACACTTGTGATTATATTTAGCACTCAACTGGATAATCAAGGAGAACCTTCCCATCTCAGGATCCGTAATCACATCTCCATGATCCCTTTGGCTATATCAGGTAACATTCACAAGTTCTGGGGATTAGGACCTGGATATCTTTGGGAGCCATTACTCGGCCTACCACATCCCACTTCTTACTCTCTAAGTTTATTCCTAGCCAAACTCCTGACAGCATTTATGCTTTAGCTACCCCAGATTTTTTCTAGTTCCATAAAGCATCATACAGTTTCTCATTTTGGTGCCTTTTATTATTATTTTTTCTCTATCAGGAATGCCCATCCTACTCTTTCTGGCAAAACTGACTTATAGTTTAAGGATCAACTCATGTGTTGCCCATTCTATTAAAGCATTTCCCAATTTCTCTTCCTCAGGTGCAAGTGACCATTCTGCCCCTTCTTTACTTTGTACAGGTTTTTGACATAGCACTGATAACATTTTATTGCTTTTATTTATATGTATTTATATGTTTTTTCTTGCCCCAGCTAAATAAGCTCCTGGAAGGTTGGTTTTTGTTGATTCACACTTGGTATTTATAGATGTTGAATAATGAGGTAATAAAGATCTAACCCACCTGTAAAAAGATTTCCTTCATCCATTACCACATTCACTTCAATCTTCCCCTCATCTGTAAGAGAAGACAGAATTTTATGCATAAAAAATAATAGAAATAGAAGACATAAAAGTCATACCCTGAAGTACAACACAAAATTCAGCAAATTTTAATGATTTGCTCTAGAATTTTATCCTATTTTCTTATCAAATGGAAAATGTGGAAAGACAAAGCTCTGATTATAAAAAAAGATACTTAATTTCACACTTCTAACCTCAGTTTTTATTCTATTAAGATAAGCTCCACATAGTAGAGTGCTGGGCTGATATTTAAAAAGTAGCCCTCTCTGTTTTCAGATAAGGAAGAACTCCATTTTATTTATTATGAGGCTGACGAGCATCTTAAAAGAGGCAAATGCTCCAACAGGAAAGATCTGACTTAGAGCATTAATAATGCCTATTCCTGTACTGGAATGACAGGTGACACTTAGCTGTGTTCTTCTACTACCCACACTCATTATACATTTAAAAAGCTTTGATCAATTTAATTGAACTTTAATAATTTTTTTTAAATTCTGTATTTTTTAGATCTTTATTTTGTATTTTCCTCTTAAATGGGGGAATTTCATAGGAACAACCTGATAGATTGTTAGTGCCTCACAGGAAAATGTCTCATCCATTCTCATGTATTTCAATTGGTCCCATAGAAGACTTATGATAGTCTGAAACAGGTCTCTAATGCTATTTCCAGTTGGCTCATTGACCTGGAAAGTAGTACTTAGGGAGATGGCTGATACTTCCACAACCAAAATCACTGTTGTGGCATTCCAGTAAACTTTCAAGATACCTGGGAAATGTGATAACAAAAAATATATACATCCTGGGGTGTCTGGGTGTAAGTAAGCACTTGCAAGAATAGGCTCCATGTGCACTGTATATGTAGCCTGCTGGAGTTTCTGGGGGTTGTCCCAGTATTTTTTTTTTTTTTAAATTAGTTAACATACAGTGTTATATTAGTTTCCGGTGTACAATATAGTGATTCAACAATTCTATACATCAGCCAGTGCTCATCACAACAAGTGCACTCCTTAATCCCCATGGAATGTTTTTTTTTTTTTTTTTTACTGGAGAATTTCTTTGTATCTTCTGACAAGTTTTTCTCCAATTCTCTACTTGGCCAACGTAGCTTTTCCCTCCTTTAGGATCTTACTAAGTGCATTTTTAGTATTATAGCATAACCACAAAATGTTATGATGACCTTTCAGCATATAAGCCTCCTTACCAGACTGTGAACTCCTAGAGGACAGAGAACCTGTCATCCTCATTTTTATATTTCTAATAGCTATGTATATTAGGCACTCAATAAAGTCCACTGCAGAAATTGATGAGTTCTTGAGAACTGGGCTGTTATCTTTCTGTTTTTTAATGTTTCTGCACACTCTAAATATATGTACATATGTATATATGTACAAAAATTCTCATATACGAAGGCAAAGTTTCACTGTAGGAGCAGCTTACCATCAGCAGGCAGGTTGCTAAGCAAGTCAAGGTATTCTTCTTTTTCCAGGTTAAAGCCCATATTTTTCATGAAAGATCCTAACTTATTAACATTAAGCTCCACTCCTTAGGGAAAAAAAGGAAGGGAGTGAGAAAAGCAAACGATAATGATAAAGTAAAAAATGCTAGTCATGTCTGTGCATTAATTAGAGGGAGTACAATCAAAGAAATAATAAATTTTTTTAAGTGAAAAGAGTTATCATGGGAATGAAGAACAGAACCTGCTCCTCATTTTTGTCGAGAGGATTTGACTATAGCTCTCATGAGACATTTATAAGGAGAAAATGAAAGGATTAGGCAAGTCTGCTGAATTCTGGTAAGACACTGCCTTTATAATTCTACTCCAAAAATAGAACTTGAAATGAAATGATAGACAAAAATAATTCCTTTGAAGGTAGTTATGTTAAAAGTAGTACATGATGAGACAAGAATACTTAATAAATAAACAGGTTAGGTTGACAAATTTGTCATCACCAAAAATAAATGTGTCTTTTAAAATGTAAATGCAAAACATAAGGAGTCTCAGTTTTACCTGATTGCTCACTTACCTTTGAGAGACCTTATGCCATCCAGCAGTCTATGCTTATACAATTTTCCAGCAGCTGTAGGATAGGGCACAATACAGTAATTGGTTAGGGGACCTGTTGTAATAATTCAAAACCTAGCAATTTCAGAAAGGACAATTCTTAAAATTTTACTCATTTTTTTTTCTGTTTATATCCCAACTTAAGAGTTAAACCAATGGCAGAAAGCTCTCCAGATAGTTAATCTACTCACTTTTTTATTTGACAATTGAAACAATTATTGATGGTGTCTTGCCATACTTTTTTCATATCTCTCTTTTCATCTAACTCTCATTTTCTACTCTTTTGCATAAGATCACACATATTAATGCTCCCAAGGATAACTGTAGATATAGTGGGACTCATGAGTGAAGAGATAGATGATTTTTGAGCTAAACAGCCTGACAACCATAATAGGACATCTTTGAATATTAGTACTGAACATTTCTACATGTTTCTCACATGATATCAAATGGATATTGTTTTAGATATTTTCATTGACAAGCCCATGAAAATAAATTCCACAAGGTAATCCCTTAGTGAGATCTCATCTGTTGCCATCACAGGCTTCATATTTTACAAAAATTCAAATATAGATTTCTATTCCTATGTAGATGATGCACTAGCATGAATTCCTGGCTCCTTCCCCAGAAGTCAATCCTGAAGAAACTGAAGTCTGAGTAGAAACCTGGGTTCCAGGAATGAAGTGAAAAGCCACAGCGACACCAGTGGGTGATGGAAAGCTGTCCCAGTGTGAGTGTATGTCCTGACAGCCTAGAGTGGAGGGCTTATTAGCAGTGCAGTGAAAGGACCAATTGGGGAAATATATATATATATATATTTTAAAGATTTTATTTATTCATTTGAGACGCAGAGATACAGAGAGAGAGAGAGCATGAGTGGGGGGGGGGGGGAGGAGACAGAGGGAGAGGGAGAAGGAGGCTCTCTGCTGAGCCAGGAGCCTGATGTGGGCTCGATCCCAGGACCCTGGGATCATGACCTGAGCTGAAGGCAGATGCTTAACCAACTGAGCCACCCAGGCGCCCCTGCCTCAGGTATTTTATCCTCCATCTCTCAATCTTTAGAGCTGTTGGGTTACAATCTATATTATAGGTTGCCTTCTTCCAACCCTACTTCTCTCTGAGTTTATTTATTTATTTATTTTTTTAAAAGATTTTATTTATTTATTTGACAGAGAGAGACACAGCGAGAGAGAGAGCACAAGCAGGGGGAGTGGGAGAGGGAGAAGCAGGCTTCCCGCCGAGCAGGGAGCCCGATGCGGGGCTCGATCCCAGGACCCTGGGATCATGACCTGAGCCGAAGGCAGATGCTTAACGACTGAGCCACCCAGGCGCCCTGGTACTTCTCTCTGAGTTTAAAGGTGAAACTCTGACCAGAGGTGGTGCCTGGAACAGTTTCAAATCAGGAAAATGATCAACAGTATTTGGGTCTCTCTGCCCTGGGGCTCATCCCCTCCCTTCTTCTTAAGCCCAACAGGCTGGTGTGGAGTGGAGCCGGACTTTACACCTTTACCTAAAGCACATTTCCAAACACAGTAATGATGCTGCAAGAGAACAAAGGCTCATAGGACTAAAGTAACTAGTCACCTGAGGAATACAACTACTACAAATACAAATAACAAACAAATAAACTGAATAACATATGCTTTTTGAATAAGAATTATTGGAATAAAAGGGCCAGAAATTTAAAATAAGCATGATACAGGGGCACCTGGGTAGCTCAGTTGGTTAAGCCTCTGACTCTTGATGTCCACTTAGTTTATGATCTCAGGGTTGTGGAATCAAATCCTGTGTTGGGCTCCCCACTGAGTGGGGAGTCTGCTTGAGATTCTCTCCCTCTCCATCTGTCCCTCCCCCTGCTCCCACTCTCTCTCTCTCAAATAATGTTCCCTAGCCACTGGACCTACTGTCATTTTGCTGATTAGTTTGTGGCTATTCTGTAGTTCTTTCGTCCCTTTTTTCCTCTCTTGCTGGCTTCCTTTGTGAACTGATGATTTTCTGTTAGTGATATAGTTTGACTCCCTTCTTTTTAAGTCTATTTTAAGCAGCTAACAGCTTAACTTCAATTGCATACAAAAATTCTACCTGTTTAATCCCTCCTCACGTTTTATGTTTTTGATGGCACAATTTGCATTTTTTATACTGTGTATCCATTAACGAAGTCTTGTAGCTATAGCTATTTTAAATACTTTTGTCCTTTAACCTTTATACTAGAGTTAAGTGGTTAACACACAACAATGTTACACATTAGAGGATTCTATTCTATGTACTTACTTTTACCACTGTGCTGTATACTTTCGTATGTTTTCATGTTACTCATTAGGACTCCTTGAGGCACTTCTTGTAAGGCATGCCAAGTGATAATAAACTTCCTCAGCTCTTGTCTGGAAATATCTCTTCTTCATTGCTGACGGACAATTTTGCTGGACTTTAATGTATTTTTGGTTGACAGGTTTTTCTTTTAGCACTTTAAATATATTATCTCACTCTCTCCTGGCCTGCAAGGTCTCTGCTCAGAAATTTGCTGATATCCTAATGGAGGTTCCTTGGTAAGTGACAAGCTTCTTATTGCTTTCAAGATTCTCTCTTCATCTTTGATTTTTGATAGCTTTATTATATTATGTCTTAGCAAAGGTCTCTCTGGGTTGAATTTTTATTGAAAACTATGAGCTTCATGAACTTGGGTGTTCAAATCTCTCCCCAGATTTGGGGAGTTATTAGCCAGTTAAAAAGATAAGCTTTCTGTTCCTTTCTGCCTCTTTTCTCCTTCTGGTACTCTAATTATATGTAAATTATTTCTCTTAATGGTGTCCTGTAAGTCCCATAGGCTTTCTTTATTCCTTTTCATTCTCCATCCTTTTTGCTCCTCTAATTGGATAATTTCAAATGATCTTTCTTCAGGTTCACTGATTCTTTCTTCTGCTTGGTTCAGCTGGGTTTTTAAGCTCTTTATTGAATTCTTCAGGTCAGTAATTGTATTTTTCAGCTCCAAAGTTTCTGTTTAATTCATTTTTACATTTTCCATCTCTTTGTCGAACTTCTCATTTTGTTCTTGTATTGTTTTCATTATTTAAATTGTTTTTCTGAGTTCTCTTATATCTGAGAACCTTTAGAACAATTATTTTGAATTCTTTGTTAGGCAATTTGTGTACCTCCATTTCTTTGGGGTCAGTTACTGGAAGTTTACTGTGTTCCTTTTGTGGTGTCATGTTTCCCTAATTCTTCATGATCCCTGCAGGTTTATGTGTGTGTCTGTGCATGTAAAGAAGCAGTCTCCTCTTCCAGACTTTATGGACAATTTTTGGTAAGAAAAGACCTTCACTTGTCTATAAGGATACACTGGAGTTGTGGCTCTAGGTCTAGTGGTGTGTGGTGCCAAGAGAGGGGATGTGTGGTGGCTCCAGGTCTGGGGGTATGTGGTGTCTTGTCTGCTCATGTTTCTGGGGTCCACAACATCAAAAACTGCATGTTCCTTGGTGAGAGCTGTGAGAGATCCACAGTGGCTTCAAGGGCTTTTGGGGTCCTTGGCAGCACCCACAGGTCCAGTGGTTAGGGAACAGGGAAGGTGGTAGTGGTGGCGGGAGCCAGTGGTTTGCACATGCTCAGCTGTGGGGGCTGGCAGCAAGTGCATCTATAACAGCAGGGGCTGGCTGCAGATACACTCCTAGTGACGAGGGTGGCTAGCTTCTGTGAACACAAAAACCTGTGGAGTGAAAACTTCAGTGGCAAAATCTCCAGGAAGTCTGCAGCGGCTGTTTTGACAGTTGGTTTCTTCAGCAGTAAAAGCTGTTGGGATCCTCTGTGGAGCAGTCTGTTGGGGTCTGTAATGAGGTCCTCAGTGATGAAAACTGGGGGGTATTTTTAGTGTTTGCAAGGGCTGTTGAGGTTCTCAGCAGCAAAAACTGTGGACGTCGGGCGCCTGGGTGGCTCAGATGGTTAAGCGTCTGCCTTCGGCTCAGGTCATGATCCCAGGGTCCTGGGATCGAGTCCCGCATCGGGCTCCCTGCTCCTTGGGAACCTGTTTCTCCCTCTGCTTCTCTCTCTCTCTCTCTCTCTCTCTCTGTCTCTCATGAATAAATAAATAAAATCTTTAAAAAAACAAAAAACAAAAAAAAAAACTGTGGACGTCATTTGCAGATGGGGTCATTTGCAGATGGGGTCATTTGCAGATGGGGTCATTTGCAGATGAGGCCACTGGGAACTATGGTTGCTCCCACTATGTGGCTGATACTGGTATCCCCTTCCCTTTTTCCTTGTTCTTAGTCATCTCTAGATGTCTCACTTTTGTTGGTCACTGGGTGAAGTGAAACCTAAGCAGGTCTTTTGTGTAGTGCTCCAAAAGGTTGGGGAAGCTGGTCATGCAGCTCACTCTCCTTTTCTTGTGAGGGGAACTTTTTTGGGCTGGGGAGTTCTCTCTTGGCAGTGAGAAGTGCTGGTGTAAGGGTATGGGATGATGTAGGTAAAACAAAACTGTTCTTTTTACCCTTTTTTTGTGGTTATTCTCAGGGTGTTTTTGTTTGTTTGTTTTTTTGCTGTGTTGCTTAAGGTTTTTTTTTTTTTTTAATTAGCACATAGTGTTTTAATCACCTCTCTCCCCTACATTTATTTTTTTTATTTTTTTACTTAAGGTTTTTAAGTGGATTCCTGAGCTCTCCCAGAGCTATTTTCATTTTTAAAAAAATTTTTTTTTATTTATGTGAGAGAGAGAGCAGAGCAGAGACAGGGGCAGACGGAGAGGAAGCAGACTTTCCGATGAGTGGGGAGACCAATGTGGGGCTCGATCCCAGGACTCTGGGATCATGACCTGAGCTGAAGGCAGACGCTTAACGGACTGAGCCACCCAGGCTCCCCTGTGGATAACTGTCTAATTGTTGATCTTTGTTGGGGGAAGGAGGCTAGGGTCTCCTACTCTGCCATCTTGGTGACATCTCTCCCCCCAGAGTAGTTTCTTAAGAAATGATATTTACATATAAAATTTTTTTCTGAACCTTGTCTCAGAAAATGTCTTATTTTGAAATATGAATTTTATTCTCACACTTGATTGATGTATTAGTGGGATATAGAATTCCAGGTTGGAAAAATTTTCTAATAATTTTGAAGGTATTATACAATTGTCTTTCATCTTCAGGAGTTGTGAAGTCTAGTACCATTCACATACCCCAAACTTTGTATGTGACCTGCTTCTTTCTCTTTGGAAACTTTTATAATCCCTTTATTTCTGGTGTTCTGATATTTCACAACATACTCTGGTGTGAGTCTTTTTCTACTCCTTGTGGTAAGTACTTGGTGAGCCCTTTCAATCTGGAGTCACATTCTTTCAGATTTGGAGACTTCTTAAAATATGATTTATTTTACAATTTCTTCCTCTATTTCTTTTTGGGAATTTTTCTATTATCAGTTGTTGGATTTCTAGGATTGATTTTATCATCTTTTTTCTCCTATTTTCCATCTCCTTTGTCTTTTTGTTCCAATATTCAGATTCATCTTCTAGCCCTTCCACCCAATGAATTTCTAAATTTCTACTGCTTTTTTCCCAAAGAGCTTAAAAAAAATTTTTTTTTAAGTTCTCCTTTTCCACAATGCCTCTTATCTTGTTGCATAGCCCCCTTTTCTTGTTTCATAACTAGGGATTTTCTCATGTTTCTGCAGATATTAGTTAAAATTGTTTTGAATTATTTTTCTGCTTTTTCCTTTGACTACAGTATCCCCTGCTTATCTGCAGTTTTGCTTTCCCTGGTTTCAGTTACCTGTGTCAACTGCGTTCTGGAAGCTGATGACCTTCCTTTTGATGTATCATCAGAAGGTCAATAGTAGCCTAACACTACATCACAATGCCTACATAATTCATCTCACTTCATCTCATCATGTAGGCATTTTATCATCTCACATCATCACAAGAAGAAGGGTGAGTAAAGTACAATAAGATACTGAGAGAGAGAAAGAGGTCACATGCATGTAACTTTTATTATAGTATATTATTATAATTGTTTTATTTTATTATTAGTTATTATTGTTAATCTCTTACTGTGCCTAATTTATACATTAAACTTTATCATAGGTATGTATGTATAAGGAAAAACATATAGAGTTTGGTATTATCCATGGTTTCAGGCATCCACTGGGGGTTTTGGAACATTTCCTCCAAGCATAAAGGGGGATTACTGTATTTCCTCCAAGTTCCTTCTTTACTGTCTTGTCTGTCTTTCATGTAACAGACTTTTATTATATGTCATATGATTCTTGATTATTTATGTTTAAGGGTGAGGTGTTTTTGTTTTAGTAGCACAAATGTCTTTTCATTGCAGGCTGGAGATGTCAGTATCTGAATAAAGGATATTGGAATTCACTGCCAGCATCTAGGGAGGCCAGTGGGAGAAGATGACTTGGAGGATTTCACCATGCATTATGTTGACTTTCACTTAATCTCCCTGTTTCAGTAGAAAATTCACTCCCAACCTTGGCTGTGTCTGATGTCCCAGAATCTTTCTAGTTTAACCTCTCCAGAGAGTAAATCTCTATGTGGCATGGATAAGAAATACTTGCTTAGCTGTGGAGTGAGGAAGGGGATCCGTAGATCACATTGCTCTTTTTAAAGACTTTCTACTTACTCAGCCATCAGAAAGGATGAATACCCAACTTTTACATCAACATGGATGGGACTGGAGGAGATTATGCTAAGTGAAATAAGTCAAGCAGAGAAAGTCAATTATCATATGGTTTCACTTATTGGTGGAACATAAGGAATAGCATGGAGGACATTAGGAGAAGGAAGGGAAAAATGAAGGGGGGGAAATTGGAGGGAGAGATGAACCATGAGAGGCTATGGACTCTGAGAAACAAACTGAGGGTTTTAGAGGGAGGGGGGTGGGGGGATGGGTTAGCCCGGTGATGGGTATTAAGGAGGGCATGTACTGCATGGAGCACTGGGTGTTACATGAAAACAATGAATCATGGATCACTACATCAAAAACTAATGATGTATTATATGGTGACTGACATAACATAATAAAATAAAATTTAAAAAAAATAAAGACTTTCTACCAATTCTTCTACTTTCAACTGTACTCACATTCCTGACTTTGGAGGTAACTGGTGCCTCCATTTCCTGAGCCTTTTACAGTTTTGTGACACAAAGTGGCTGCCTTCTTCTTCTTCTTCTTTTTTTTAAAGATTTTATTTTTAAGTAATCTCTACACCCAACATGGGGTTCAAACTCACAACCCGAGATCAAAAGTCAAATGCTCTACTGACTGAGCCACCGAGTGCCCTTGAAGTGGCCTTCTTGTTTGCTTCCCCTTTCAGGCTCAGTTTTCACCATTTATGTTCTTTCATCCACCTTCTGGTTTTTGAAATTTAACTGACACCTCTTATCTGCTATAATGTTCTCTACTCTTCTCTTAGTCTTTGTGGATTATGGCTTTTTAATTTCTTTTACATCTTTTTAGTATTTTAGGAAGTGGTAAAGATAAATGCAAATATTAAAAAAGTGCAGTGTTTATCCAGAAGCTCAAAATATGTATCTCTGTCTTATCTACTCAACTAGATTATGAACTTTTTAAGTGCAAAGACTGTTTTATTTTGAGCAGTAAGATTCTGGCATATATCTTCATAGCTCCTGAAGTTAGAAAATGACTTAAATATAGAAATTATTTAATAAACATTACTGGATTTTTTAAATAGAAAATCTAATAACTAATATCTTTATTTTATATTTTAAATATTTAAAAAATTTCTCATATTTCCATAGCCTTCATTTTGTTTATCCTCACCATCATCATAGATAGGCATTGTTATTATCCTATTTCACAGATAGATTATATCTGAATTATTGATCAGATTGAGTCAAGTTAATAAAGTATTTCTCCACATAATATGAATGTGTAATCTGTATTGGATCAACATGAAATTATACATGGTTCCCCAAACTTGCCATGATCAGGTATGTCTCTTTGCCTTTTTCAGTGCTTTCATTTTTAGTTCTTGGCACCTCCTACCATCAAACTTTCCAGGCCTGTTTGAAGTAATAACCACTCTGTGAAGCCTTAGAGAATCCAGGTATAGTTGGTCAATATCTCCTTTGTACTTTCATAGCAGTATAAATATTCATTAATCTTACAGCACATACAAAACAAAAACAAATGCTATGCACTATGTATGTGCTGTCCATCTCTACACTGAGTGCTTTTAGGACCTGGACTTTGTCTCATTCATCTTTGTAACTCAGAGCCTAGTATTATGTCTAGTAGGATGGCAACCAATTAACTTTTACCGGGTGGATGAATACCTCACTGGCAAATTAAACACTCACCATCAAGTGGCAAACTTTTCATCAACACAGTGTTCTCCTTCAGTTTGAGTCTTAACCCTATGTTTTTCAGAGTATTTTCCAGGTCTTCAGAGGTAACTTCTTCCCCTTAAAAAAGAAAATAATGGTAAAAGGTCAGATTCAAACTTTAAATCATCATCATCATCATTGTATCAACTATTTTTGTGTAGCATCATTCTCAAATATAGGATAAAAAGCAATGGAAACATTAAGTGTTGTCTAATTACAGAAAATTAGAAAGGAGATTCAGAAATAGAACTTCTTTTTGGTAAAAGGGGGTTCATCAGTGTTGGGAAGAAGGTACAGGATGCAGTAAGTTCAGTTTTTTAACAGCCCACTAAATTAACTGGTGTAAATAATTCTGCCAGCATGTAATATTTGCTCTATTGTTTTATTTTTGCCTAAATTATGAGTTTGTTCACATGGTCATATTACCTGTATGTGTAATTTGCCTTAGCATTTTGCTATTTGAACAGTAGAAAATAAAATTATATTACTGAAAAACTCCAAAGAACATAGGCGTTGTTATTTATGCATTACACTGTGGCCTTTTGAATAAGACGTAGGTAACAACTGAATAGAATATTGACTAACAATTTATAAGGTTGTTTCTTTAGTTATATATACATTACCAGTTAAAAGAGATATAATGACAGGATTAATATATCATGAATAGATAACAGAAAATACTTTAAAAATAACTTCTTTTGTTAAATATTAAGAGATTATTTTTATTATGCCTTATCATAATTTCTTCTCACTCACCTAGAAGTTCATGCACTTCATCCAGAAGTTTATCCAGTTTAACTCTTCTCTCCTCTACAAGGCAAGACAAAATTTAGATATAGTCCTGCTAGGGACTGAATTGTGTCCCCTCAAATTCATATTTTGAAGCCCTAACCTCTTTTTTTTTTTTTAAAGATTTTATTTATTCATTTGAGAGAGAGACAGAAAGAGCACACAAGGAGGGGGAGAGGCAGAGGGAGAAGCAGACTCCCCGCTGAGCCAGACAGGAGCCTGATGTGGGGCTCGATCCCAGGACCTGGAGATCAAGACCTGAGCTGAAGGCAGAAGCCCAACCATCTGAGCCACCCAGGTGCCCCAGCCCTAACCTCTGATATGACTATATGGGGATAAGGTCTTTAGGAAGTAATTAAGGTTGTGAGGTCATAAGGGTGAAACCCTAATCTGATAGGACTGTGACCTTAAAAGAAGAGGAAGATACCCCTTTCTCTCTCTGTCTCTGTATCTCCCCCTGTGTCTCTCCCTGTCTCTCTCCATCTTTTCTATTCCCTGCTATGTGAAGACACAGTGAGAAGACAGGCTCTGCAAGCACGGAAGAGAATCCCCATCAGAAACTGAATCAGCTGGTACCTTGATCTTGGATTTCCCTGTATCCAGAACTGTGAGAAAATAAATTTCTGTTGTGTAAGTCACAGACTACAGTATTTTGTTATGGTAGCCTGAGTGGACTAATACAGGTCCCCATTACATAAAATTCTTAAACTGTGGAGTAAAGTACAAGGATTTACCAGTTGCCCAAAGTTCCCCCCCAATTAGATATTTTATTTTCACACTATATAAGCACAATGTTGAAAAAAAAATCTAAATATGGTAGATACATCTACTCTATTCATTCAACTTTTTCTTTTTGTGTTCCTTGAAGAAGATAATTTATTTTCATTTTTTTGTTTTTTAAATATCAGCTTTATTATCTTCTTCTTCTTTTTTTTAACAGATAATGTATTATTTGTTCCAGAGGTACAGGTCTGTGATTCAACAGTCTTACACAATTTACAGCTCTCACCATAGCACATACCCTCCCCAATGTCTATCACCCAGCTGCCCCATCCCTCCCACCACCCCCCCCCCGCTCCAGCAACCCTCAGTTTGTTTCCTGCGATTAAGAATTCCTCATACCAGTGAGGTCATATGATAGATGTCTTTCTCTGATTGACTTATTTCGCTCAGCATAATACCCTCCAGTTCCATCCACGTTGTTGCAAATGGCAAGAAGGGGAAGGATGGGGGAGGGGAAGGATGAAGGGGGGGAGGGGAAGGATGGGGGAGGGGAAGGATGAAGGGGGGAGGGGAAGGATGAAGGGGGGTAAATCGGAGGGGGAGATGAACCATGAGAGACTATGGACTCTGAGAAACAAACTGAGGGTTCTAGAGGGGAGGGGGGTGGGGGGATGGGTTAGCCTGGTGATGGGTATTAAAGAGGGCATGTACTGCATGGAGCACTGGGTATTATACGCAAACAATGAATCATGGAACACGACATCAAAAACTAATGATGTAATGTATGGTGGTTACCATAATAACAAAAACTAAAAATAAAAATAAATAAAAATAAAATGAAAAAAATATCAGCTTTATTGAGGTATAATTAGCCAATAAAATTGTAATATATTTAAAGTGTACATCATGATGATTTGATATACGTATACCTGAAAGGAATCCCCCATCTAGTTAACTAACACATCTATCATCTCACACGTTTATCTTTTTGTGTGTGTGAGAACATTTAAATTTTCTACTCTTAGCAAATTTCAATTATATAATATAGTGTTATCAACCATGTTTTACATTAGGTCCTCTGACCTTACTCATCTTATAGCTGAGAGTTTGTGTCCTATTGCTATTTTGTTCATAATCGTTTTCTGGCTGTTTCATAATTCCTTTGATTCTTTCTTCTCTTGGTCTCTTCCTTTGTAATTTGATTATTTTCTTAGTGGTATGCTTAGATTCCATTCTCTTTATATTCTGTGTATCCACTATAGGTTTTTGCTTTGTGGTCACTATGAGGTTTATGTAAAACATATTTATAACAGTCTACTTTAAGCTTATAAGAACTTAATGCATACCAAAGGTATACATTTTTACTCTCTCCCCATTTTATAAAGTTTTTGTTCTCACAACTTAACATCTTTTACCTGTGTATCCACTAACAAATTAATGTAGTTATAGTTATTTTTAATACCTTTGTCTTTTAATATTCATACTAGATTAGTGATTTATCCCCTACTATTACATTAGAATATTCTGAAATTAACTGTATATTTACCTTTAGTAGTAGAATTTATATTTTCATATGTTTTCCTGTTACTAATTAGCATCCTTTTGTTCAAATTTGAAGAAGTTCAACACTTCTTTTTTTTTTTTTTTTTAAGATTTTATTTATTTGACAGAGACATAGTGAGAGAGGGAACACAAGTGGGGGACTGGTAGAGGGAGAAGCAGGCTTCCCGTGGAGCAGGGAGCCTGATTTGGGGCTCAATCCCAGGACCTTGGGATCATGACCTGAGCCGAAGGCAGACGCTTAACGACTGATCCACTCAGGCACCCTCCTTTAACATTTCTTGCATGGCTACTCTAGTAGCCTCACTCCTGAAGGAGTGATGGACTCCTTCAGCTTCTGCTTGTCTGGAAAACTCTTTAAAAAAAAAAAAGATTTAATTAATTAATTTATTTATTTTAAAGATTTTATTTATTTATTCATGAGAGACAGAGAGAGAGAGAGAAGCAGAGGGAGAAGCAGGCTCCCAAGGAGCAGGGAGCCCGATGCGGGACTCGATCCCAGGACCCCGGGACCATGACCTGAGCCAAAGGCAGACGCTTAACCGTCTGAGCCACCCAGGCGCCCATATTTATTTATTTATTCCTTTATGAGAGAGAGAGAGAAAGAGAGCGAGTGAGCGGGGGAGGAGCAGAGGGAGAGGGACAAACAGAGTCCACACTGAGAAGCCTGACATGGGGCTCGATCTCACAACCCTGAGATCATGACCTGAGCCAAAATCGAGTCAGGAGCTTAACTGACTGAGCCGCCCAGGCACCCCTGGAAAACTCTTTATCTCTCTTTCAATTCTGAAGGACAACTTTGCCAAGTAGAGTATCCTTGGTTGGCAGTTTTTTTCTTCTCACACTTTGAATATAAAATGCCACTCCTCTCTGGCTTGCAAAATTTCTCCTGAAAAATCTGCTGATAGTCTTATGGGGGTTTCCTTGTATATAACACTTTTTTTTCTTTCTACATTTAAGATTTCCTCCTTGCCTTTAACTTCTAACAATTTAATTTTAATGTATCTTAGTGTGGCTAGCTTTGTTTCATCTTATCTGGAACTTCCTGGATCTTCATGTCTGTTTCTTTCCTCATGTTAGGTAAGTTTTCCTGTTCTTTTCTCTCTCTCTTCTTCTGGGAGATATTGTGAAGTGTGAATATTGGTTCATCTCCTGGTAGCCCATAAATCCCATAAGCTATCTTCACTCTTTGTCATTCTTTTTCTTTTTGCTCCTCTGTTTGGATAAATTCCACTGCCTGTATTTGAGTTTGCTAATTCTTTCTTCCACTGATCTAGTCTGCTGTTGAACCCCTCTACTGAATTTTTTAGTTCATTTATTTTATTCTTCAACTCTGGGATTTCTGTTTGGTACTTTCTTATGTTTTCTGTGTGTTGAAATTCTCACTTTGTTCATGCATTGTTCTTTTGACCTCAGTGAACATCATTTTTATGATCATTATTTTGAACTCTTTATCAGGTAAATCACTTATCTCCACTTCATTAAGGTCTGTTTCTGGAATTTATTCTTGTCCTTTTGTTTGGAACATATTCTTTTGCTTCTTCATTTTCCTTGACTCTCTTTACTGGTTTCTGTATCTTACACGAAAGAGCTACCTCTTTTATTCTTAAAAAAGCTTTTTTATTTTAAGTTTTTATTTGAATTCCAATTAGTTAACATACAGTGTTATATTAGTTTTAGATTACAATATAGTGATTCAGTACGTCCATACATCACCCTGTGCTCATCACAAGTGCCCTCCTTCATCCCCATCACCTATTTGACCCGTCCCCTCACTCCCCTCTCCTCTGGTGACCATCAATTTGTTCTCTATAATAAGAGTCTGTTTCTTAATTTTTTTCTCTCTCTCTCCCTTATTTTTTTCCCTTTACTGTTTGTTATGTTTCTTAAATTCCATATATGAGTGAAATCATGTGCTATTTGTTTTCTCTGAATTATTTCACTTAGCATAATACTCTCTAGCTCCATATATATATTATATATATATGCGTGTGTGTGTATATATATGTGTGTATATACATATGTGCATGTGTGTGTGTGTGTGTGTATATATATATATCTTCTTTATCCATTCATCAATCAATGTCTTGCTAGACTGGTCTCATGTAGGAGATAAACCTTACTGTTCAGCTTAGCCTGAGTTCCTGGTTGTCTCAAACCTTTTTGATTAGCTAAGCTGCCTTCTTTGTTTTCAGTGGCTACCAGTAGTTGAGGGTGTGCCAAGACTTGTCAGTGTTCCAAAATGGAGGAGCTCAGTCAACACCTAGATGTAGGCTGGGTTTTTCATTTTTTAACTTGTCACATATTTGCTGGATGCCTCCATATATGCCAGGCCCTATTTTCAGTGCTGGCAATACAAAAGCAAACAACATGAAGTCTCTGCTTCTGTGGCAGCAATTACTAATGTCAAAGCAACCACTGGGTTATGAATAATTTCAGGCCAAACAATAGAGCATTGCATTAAAACAGAAATTTATTTAAAGTGCTTTTACTATCTCTCTCTGTTCCTTGGATCTCTTTGGTTTCTTTGGTTATATATATATATATATTTTTAAAGATTTTTATTTATTTATTCATGAGAGACAGAGAGAGAGAGGCAGAGGGAGAAGTAGGCTCCCAAGGAGCAGAGAGCCCGATGCGGGACTCGATCCCAGGACCCTGGGATCATGACCTGAGCCGAAGGCAGACGCTTAACCATCTGAGCCACCCAGGTGCCCTCTTTGGTTATATTTTTAAAACTCAGTTCTTGGTACCTTTACTGAGCAGAGGCAATAATATTTATTTTGAGACATTCAGCTAGATTGCCCTCTAGATAATTTAGGGTGGGGCCATATTCTAATTCCAACAGGAGTTTTATATAGTCTTGCTTGACTCATGTGTTACAGACAGAGTTATGAAAAAAGGGTTAGAATTAGAAAATAAATAGGAGACCACTTTTTTGACAAGCAGAAAGTCTTGATTTCAAGCATCATCAGATCATATTAGATAAGCTTAGGTAAACCAATACTTTTAGGATGCTTATCAAACTATTAATCAGTTTATAGAATCATTTCAAGATGCTAAAGATGTTAAGATGCTTAAGATACTAAGCGTTATATATATAGAGTGCTCTGATCAGATGCTGTTGCTAAAAATCATGCCAAAAAGTACTAATCCCATGGGGTGCCTGGGTGGCTCTGTCAGTTAAGTGTCTGCCTTCAGCTCAGGTCATAATGCCAGGGTCCTGGGATCAAGTCCCACATCAGGTTTCCTGCTCAGCGGGGAGTCTGCTTCTCCATCTCTGTCTACCGTTCTCCCCTGCTCTCATGCTCTCTCTCTCTCTCTTGCTCGCCTGCTCTCTCTCAAATAAATAAAATCTTTGAGTATTTAACGGAAAAATAGTTACCTTATGATTCAAGTTACCTTATGATTCAAGTCTATGGGGCACCCGGCTGGCTCAGTCGGAAGAGCATGTGATTCTTGACCTCGGGGTTGTGAGTTTGAGCCCCCATGTTGGGTGTAGAGATTACTTAAATAAATAAAACTTAAAAAAAGATTCAGGGGCGCCTGGTTAGCTCAGTCGGTTGAATGTCTGCCTTCAGCTCAGGTCATGATCTCAGGGTCCTGGGATCAGTAGGGAGTCTGCCTCTCCCTCTCCCTTTGCCCCTCCCCCCGATCGTGCATGCTCTCTCTCTCTCTCAAAAAAATATATCAATCTTAAAAAAAGAAAAAAATCTTAAAAAAGTACTAATCCCACATAAATTTACTAATACTATTTTTCTTTGTATGATAAAGGTTAGCTATTTTTTTAAAGATTTTATTTATTTGACACAGAGAGAAAGAGAGCACACAAGCGGGTCGGGGTGGGCAGAGGGAGAGGGAGAAGCAGGCTCTCCGATGAGCAGGGAGCCCAGTGCAGGTCTCAATCCCAGTACCCTGGGATCATGACCTGAGCGTGAGGCAGACACTTAACCGACTGAGCCACCCAGGCACCCCAAAGGTTAGCTATTTCAACAAATTAACTGTAGTGGGGGTTGCTTATTTAAAATAAAGATTCATGGGCTCTGCCTAAGACCTATTTGATCATAGTCTTGAGGGGGTGGGTAATTTCTGTGTAATTTAAAGCTTGATACCTATGAATTTATTTAGTGTAATTGTTAGATATGTATTATATTTATTTTGCAAAAGTACAAATGACATTTAACAGTTTCCTGCATTCTTCCCCCATTTCTTTTTGTTGCTCTCTGAAATCCTTTGTAATTTTCTCTCTTACTCCTCAAAAAATATAATTTTCTCTCCCACCCCTCAAATGTAATTTTTTGTTTTGTTTTATTTTTTAATGTTTACTTGATCCCAACACTGACTGTCATTTCATTTTGGTATTCTCTGGCATAGGAAGTCTGCAAGCAGCAATATGAGCAATTACTGATATTTTATCTAAGATTAATATTGAGACAATATATCTCCATTCTTTAGGATTGGATCTCTATAAACTTCTGGTTTTTCCATGAAATTAATAGGTATGTTTGAGAGGTTTCCACAGGAAAACAAAAATTTCCTTACAGGGCACTGTGTACTTGAAATGCTCACCATCAATTGGCAAGTGAGTATACAGTTCCTCAATTTCTTCCTCCTCAAGTGAGAATCCCATGTTTTCAAGAGCATCATCTAGTCTACTGACATTAACTTTTCCACCTTAAGAAAGAAAGAGATAAGAATAAAATAAATTTGTATTTGTGCCAGAGAGGGAAAAAATGTTTGCTCATATAAACTGACCAACACAAACAGGAAATAAGAAGCAATGTCACCATATAGGTCTTGGAATGATCAAAAGAATTAGTTAAGGATTAGAAGTAGAAAAATTCTCCCTGTCAGTTTTCCAGAAAATACTACTACAGCAATTTCTAGGGTGAGTTTACCCAGAAGAAAGAGAAGAGCAGGCAAGACAGGTGAGTTATAGGAAAGAGACAACCAATACACAAATTTCTTACTATTAAGTAAGACTTCAAATTTGCAACAATGACAAAACAGCATATAGGCAATTTTCCCAAATGTGATTGTATACAATTAAGAATGCCAGCTCATTAAAAAAAAGAGTAACATAATTAGCAATCTAATCACTGAGAAATAAGAGAGATTTTAGAAAAGTAAATGCAAAAGCTTGAAGATGTTTTCTCTTCCCCAGCATGCTGCTCACTCACCTCTGTATGTCTTCACTCCATCCATCAATCTATTCTTATACACCTTCCTATTATCTGTAACGTAAGGGTCAATTTAGTTTACCAAGAAGTGGAAATTGAGGAAGAGAGTAATACTTATTTTTAGATTTGTAAGTTATTATTAGTTATAATCCAAAGGAAGCAAAGAAATGGCTAAGATTCTCAAGGTAACTATTCATTCTCTGGCATCTGATGTACTATTGGTAGAACTCCAACACATTGAAACAGATTTTTTTCTTTTCTTCTTTTCTAAAATGTCCCTTCTACAACTGTTTTATCACCTTTTTCCTATCTTTGGCTTTAGACTGATTATAGATGCTGGTTCCAACATTTAAAAATGTTTATAACAGCAATACCCCAAAGAGAACACTATTCTCAAATTAAGATTTAAATGGTAAGGACAGAATATTTTATGTCAGAAGTGGCTCTTTCTACATTTATTTTTCTCTTAATTTTTAAACATTGAGTTATGATTGACACAAAGATTGGGAAGTTTAAGGTATATTGATTTGATACATTTATATTGTCATATGATTGCCATTGTATCATTAGCTAATACTTCTATCATGTCAAATAATTATTATTTATTTTTGTGTTGGGAACAATTAAGATCTGGCTACTTAGCAACTTTAATGTTTACAATACGGTTTTGTTGTCTGTAATCACCATACTGTGTATCACATCTCCAGGACTCATTTATCTACTAGTAAGTATGTATCCATAAGCAACATCTCTCCATTCTTCTATTACTGCCCTTCCCCCTTCTGGCAACCATCAGTTAGTTCTCTGTATTTATAGGTCTGATTCTGTTTTTTGTTTAATCTTTTTTTTTTTTTAGATTCACATATGAGTGAAATCAAATGGTATTTGTCTTTCTCTGCCTGACTTATTTCACTTAGCATAATACTCTCTAAGTCCATCCATGTTGTTGCAAATGGAAAGACCTCATTTTTTTAAATGGCTGAGTAATAATCCATTGTGTATATATACCACATCTTCTTTATCCATCTTGGGCTATTTCCATATCTTGACTATTGTAAATAATGCTACAGTAAACATAAGGGTGCACATATCTTTTTAAATTCATGTTTTTGTTTCTTTGGGTAAATACCCAGTGGTGGAATTATTGGATCATATGGTATTTCTACCTTTAATTTTTTGAGAAACCTCCATACTGTTTTCCACCATGGCTGCACCAATTTACGTTCCCAATAGCGCACGAGGGTTCCTTTTTCTCCACATCCTTGTCAACACTTGTTATTTCTTGTCTTTTTGAGTCTAGCCACTGTGACAGGTGTAAGGTGATATCTCAGGGAAATGCAAATCAGAACCACAAGGAGATGTTACCTTACACTTGTCACAATGCCTTTGTGGCAAAATTTCAAGATTTTATATTTTTTTCTGGTTCTTAGAATTCACCAGGTTGGCTACCGAAAACTTTTGTTTTCCACTAGGTGGCGCTATAGCTTAAGTTTATGGTTTTCCCCCTCCAGACTCTGGGTAGCTTGTTTTGTAAGCAAGCTTGCTCTAGAGGATGCACTTGTGACCCTTGCACAAGGAGCTAGCAGCAGAGTAGGGGGAGGTGTGGGTTTAGCATCTGAACATTGGGGATGCCTGACAAGTACAGGGAGATCCCAAGGTATGGTACTCCCAGAGGCTCATGGGTCGGCTTCCTGCTGAGCGCAATCTCTTTAATGCCAATTGAAATTCATCTCTGCCTCTTTCCCTGTCAGAGAGCTCCCACCTTAGTGCTCTGGGTGCTGGTGGAGAGAAATGGGTTTTTCCAGCTGGTCCTGCTCTGCTGGGGTAGGCCAAGCACCTACTCACTGCTTTCCTTTCCCCTATGGGAGAGGTCACTGTGGTCTATGCATCCCTCCCTTGGGGGAGAGTGGTGCCGGGAAAGTTTCTCTTACTGCCTCCACTGTGGCCAAACTCCTATTTTTCTTTCTTTCTTTTTTCTCTGATGGTGGGCTGGAGTCTCCCTCCAGGAAGGCTGGACTTCTGCAAATTCTCATGCCTGGGTCAGCACTCACCCGATCTTTTCCTGACAGCAGCGAGAGAGGTGTAGGTGATTTTGCTGACTGTGTTGGTTCTGCAGCCCTGTATGGAGGTTGCCTGTCTTTTACCAGTGGCACTTGTGAGCGAGGCTCCTCCCGGGTCCCTTGGAGTAAGGTGCTAGTTCCCAAAACACTCATACAGGCACTCTTGTTTGTGTGTGGGTGTCCAATTCATTGATTAAAAAAGGAACAACTTACATGCCATGTTGCTGATGTCATTCCCTTTAAAATTTTTAACAGCACTTTAAAGAGTTATACTTCTAGAATTTTATACAATAACTCAATATTCTCTGAAATCCACTGCAATGCCTGAAATGCTTACCATCCAATGGCAATATGTTCAGCAGATCCAGGCTTTCTTTCCTTGTTAATTCAATTCCTACATTTTCCAGATAAAGTTGTGTGTCACTGGCATTAATTTTACCACCTTTAAAAAGATGGGAAATATGATATGTGAATTTTCATATATAACAATCCTACTTTAAGATAATTGTAATAAAACAGCAGTATCTCAACTTGCTAGAGATGTAACTGCAGAAGACCAAGGACACAATGAGGCCTATCTAACTGCATCAGAAGAGGAGGTTAAAAGATAACATGTTTCCCTTAAGCCTTGTCAAAAGAATGCTTTTTTTAATGCTCTAAAAAATATAGAAACAAGCCAACCAGCCTATAATAAAATACACTTCTTAAAAAAATGATACTTCTAAAACCACAGGTAATAAAAAGTCCATCTATATTCTTAAAGACAAATATGTCAACAGCATATTGGTAAAATAAGGCTTGTGTACAATTTTAGAATACTGGGATATACAATTAAAATATGGTATGTACATACAACAAAGGATCTTGATTTTACATCTTTTCATCATTACTTCTCACTCACCAGAAAATAAATTTGCTGTACCCATAAAGGAGCTCAGTGAAATCTTTCCATTATCTGAAATACAAACCATAAATCATATGTAAACAAAATATGTATTGCTATTGGGAATAGGATCTCTTTTTTCCATGAAATTTTCTAAGTTGTCATTCCTTACATAGAGGAAATTTGTTGATTTAAACATTTTCTTTTATATCCAACCACATTATAGAATTCTAAAGAGGGTGTTTTAACAAACACTAAATTAGATCTTTAATTTTTTAATTCTTTTCCATTTGATCCTTTTCACTTAACAGATATTTCTTTGGTGCCATATTATTGGTCTAAAGTGAGATATCGGTGAGCCTCTATTTCAACCCAACATGACATTCGTATTTGGTTTTTTTTGTTTGTTTTTTTTAATTTTTTTTAAAGATTTTATTTATTTATTTGACAGAGAGAATGAGATAGAGCATGAGAGGGGGGAGGGTCAGAGGGAGAAGCAGACTCCCCGCCGAGCAGGGAGCCCGATGCGGGACTCGATCCCGGGACTCCAGGATCATGACCTGAGCCGAAGGCAGTCGCCAAACCAACTGAGCCACCCAGGCGCCCAACATTCATATTTGTTAAATGAGAATATGATCGCTTCTAGTTGTACATTACATACCAAACAATTCTAAACCTTTGCTACCCCCTCATTTGGTTTTGTCCATTTCTGACCTTTTCTGATATCTATTTCAATAAATCCTGTTGTTTTCCTCTGAAGTGCTATTTTGTTTTTCCTAGCTAAATTTAAATCTACCAGTGCCCTATTGGTCCTCTGACAATATTGGGAATGATAACCAGAAGTCATATTTCTCATCCTCGAGGATTAAAACTCTGTAAGTACTTCTAACTTTCTAAGTGAAACTGAATAAGAGTACTCAGATTTCATGAGAAGATTTCAAAGATTTTTCTGACAGGAAGTGTAAGTGGTAAATGAAATACTCACTGTCACTTTTCAGATGATTGCGTAGATCTTGGATTTCTTTCTTTTCAAGGTCATAGTTCAAGTTTTCCAGAATGGTTTCTATTTTATTCTCTAAAATTTTCCCACCTTAAGAAAGAAAGAGGAAATAAAAATGTGGAATTATGCCTAAAATTAAAAGAATTCTAGTTAAGTCTGTGCACCAAACCCTAGTGGGAGGGAGAAAAGCAAAGTTGCAATGCAAATGTTCAAGGAAAACATAAAACTAAGGTGGCAGGGGGCAGGGCTGGGGAACGTGAAGAAAAGAACATGTCCCTTACATATGTTATAAGACACTCTGTTAAAATTTGTTATAGACATCTAAAGCAAAGAAAAGAAGTGAAGTCAATTACTCGTTCTTCACTTATTATTCATAATGGAGGAATATGTCAGAAATAACAGCCATAATTCTGGCTTCTGAGTTTGAAATCTGCCATTATAACTGTAAATTACTTCTACAAATTTACTGGTTATTGAACTTGAGTTGTAAGTCATAAAGGGGAATGAAAAAGGTTAATAACCTAACTGTTAAATATAACAGAGTGGTTAGGAATACGGGTTCAAATCCTCTTCCAGTGTTCAAACTGTGTGACCTTATTAGGCAAGTGGGTCAATATCTCCCATCTGTAAAGTGGTGCTAACATAAGTAGGTACCCATTAGGACTTTTGTGATAATTAAAATGGGTTGCTAGATGTATTTAGAACAGTGCCTGGCATTATAATCAAGAGAAATTAGCTATTGTTATCATTAAGCAATTAAAGGGATTTCCAACATCAAAAACTGAAGATGTATGGTGACTAACATCACATAATAAAATTAAATTAAATTAAAAAAATAAATGTAAAAAAAAAAAAGGGATTTCCCAAAAGGAAACACAAAACTTAAAGATCTCATTTTTACTTGGCTTCTTACTATGCTTATCACTCACCTTGGAAAGTCTTTAAACCATCTAGCAACCGACTGCAATACACCTTTCCATCAGCTATAAGAGAAGTCATAATTGATGTCATGGGGAAAGCGACACAGAAATTCATAACAAGAGTACAGACTATTTCTTTTTTTTTTAAGATTTATTTATTTATTTTAGAAAGAGAGAGAGTGCATGAGTGGGGGTAGGGGCAGAGGGGGGGGAGGAAGCAGACTCCCCTCTGAGCACGGAGCCCCACACTGGGCTCTATGCCAGGACCCCAAGATCATGACCCTAGCCGAAACCAAGTCAGACACTTAACCAACTGAACCACCCAGATGCTCCCAGACTATTTCATAAAGAAAATAATGTCACATGATTGGTCTTACAAATTTCTCTAATTTCTTATCTACACATCCTTCTTTTCCTTGGTTTTAAGAATAAAGGGAAGGAAGAGAGTAAGGTTTTATATTTATCTATTTTACTGTTCTGAAACATCTTTTTGATTTGACACTTTTTACATGACTTCCTCTTTCCCCCCTACTTCTTTCTCTCTATGCGTTAGGACTGTCAGACATTTCAAAGTCAATATCTTAAACTAAAATTGATCAATTTAAAAATCTTAATTTCTTTATGAAGTTCTCAAGCTAAATCCTAATAGAGTTAGCTCCATCCCCTATAATAGCCTCCATGAGGGCAAGAATTTTTGTCTTTAATCTCATAACCTAAGAAGAGCTCAATAAATATATTGACTATAAATATATACTTAATGTTTAATGATTCCCCACCTGCCCCAACAATATATTACACTCAAACTACATTCTCCTAAAGGCCACAGCAGTATCAGAAATGCTCACAAGTAATTGGCAGAGTTTTTAGCAGCTTCCAGAGTTCCTTAGGTGTGAGTTCTATCCCTATGTTTTTCAAAACATCACCTACTTCATCAAAATGAATCTTGATTCCTTTGAAAAGATAGAAATTATGACTGATGAAAAACTTAAGAGTTATGAATGATTCTAAATTATGAATTTTATCTAGTTTTAATTGCAGAATTGAGACCAGGGTTGATAAAAGTGCTGAGATTCTAGAGAGGAAAAAAATACTTTTTGAATGCTCTAATAAAAGTGGGATAAATCAACACTCTGAAATGGGAGCTGTATAAGAGACCAGAACCACTTATATAAATGACGATATAAATAAATTTAAAAGATGGCATCTATATTACTTTTTGCCTATGTGATGAGTTATTCAGAAAAAAGATTTATACCAATGTTTTATCATGCCAATTATTGTGGTAACATAGATATTTTGGCTGTTCAAACAATGGAAAGTGATATGCATTACTGAAAAAAATTCCAGAGAATACAGGATATTTTACTAAGACATAAAAATTCAGTAGTTTTGCTCAAAAAGCATACAGCCCAAAACCAATCTGGATCATTGTATAAAAGACACCATTGATATACCAAGAAGAATAATAATGTAAGTATTATAGGAATAAAGTGTTTAAAAGTATAACAAAAAAGCATCAGAATATTGCTATTTATAATGACTTTTTCCTATAAGCTTTCACTCACCTCTGAATGGCTCTACATTTTTCATTAGCGTATTCAGTTTAACCTTTTCATCTGTAAGATAATGTACAAATGAGACCCAGCCATAATGACTCAGATCCAGAAAACATCATAAAGACTTTATATTGTAGAACGAAACACTGAAATTTAGAAACTTATCCCAATTTGTTCCATAAATGTATCCCAGATGAGCACGGAATTGAAGAATCAAATTCTAAATATGATAAATATATAACACAGAAGAAGAAGTTGTAGTATAAAATACCAAATTCTATACATAGCAGTGCTAGGAAGTTATTGTTTGTTTGTTTTTTAGTTTCAGGTATAAAATTTATTGATTCAACACTTCCATACATCACCCAGTGCTCATCACAAGTGCCCTCCTTCATCCTCATCACCTATTTCACCCATCCCCCACCCACCTCCCCTCTGGTGACCATCAATTTGTTCTCTATACTTAAGAGTTTCTTGGTTTTCCTCTCTCCTTTCTTCCCCCATGATTGTTTATTTCTTCAATTGCACATGAGTGAAATCATATGGTATTGGTCTTTCTCTGACTGATTTATTTCGCTTAGCAAAATTCTCTCTAGCTCCATCCATGTCGCTGCAAATGGCAAGATTTTATTCTTTTTTATGGCTGAGTAATATTCCATTGTATTTATATATCTCATCTTATTTATCCATTCATCAGTCGATGGACATTTGGGCTCTTTTCATAATTTGGCTGTTGATAATGCTGCAATAAATATGGCAGTGCATGTATCCCTTCAAATGAGTGTTTTTGTATTCTTTGGGTAAATACCAGCAGTGCTAGGAAGTTTTAAAAGCATTGCTGGACCTGCTTTCCATTTGGCTTGTTCTACTTTAGAATCCGGGAGTATTATGAGGTTTGGCCACCTTATTATCACAGGATTTAAAAGCAATATATACTGTAATATCAATGTGTTCACCTACCTAAAATATCGCAGGTGGCTACTTCCATGTGCAACCTTTACTCAGCACATTCTTCATGCTTCCAATTCCACAGCCATCAAGATTTCTAATCTTTTCTGAATCCCTCATTTAATTTGTGTAATTACTGGTTGAAAGTCCTCATTTCTAGGGCCGTACCACCCAGCCCCCTGAGGGTATCATTCATATCATAGTCTTTGAAGCCCTGCTTACCTCTCTTATATGAGGCAGTATTATTTAGTAGAAAGGGCAAACGTTTGAAATTATATAAACCTTCTTTAGGCTTCTTTAGGGCCGACATCTGCACTCTGCCACTTCGCAGCCATGTGGATTTGAGCAAGTCAATTAACTTCTGTGATTGACCCTCAATTTCCACATCAGGGAAACTAGGATAACAATCTACTTTTCAGAGTTGTTGTGAGGACTACTGATAACATATTTCAAGTGCCAAATATTGTTTGTGGTATATAGCAGGCATTTAATACTTCATAATTATTGAGGAATGATGTCAGCATTATGGCAGCATGAGACATCCCTCCTTTTTGTCCACCTTTTTAACAACTAAATTCAGCATCCATCCATGAACAAAAGTATCTCTGTGGGCATTGTGGGATCCAGCACCATATGCCAAGGAACCTGGTAGGAATTTGTCCACAAGGGTATTAGGTAACAAGGAGACAGACTGTACTACAGGGCTGCAGAACCAGCTGCAGCCCCTCTCAGCTGTGGTTGGGAAATCCAGGAGAGTGATGACACCCACAATGGGAGGGCTTTGTGGAGGTCCAGCTTTCCCGAGGAGAGATTCCAGCACTCCACTGGAGCAAAACAATATGAGTTTCGATGCACTGGAGACGGTAAAAGGAATCCGGCCAGTGCTGCCCCCCCCACCCCAAGGCAACACAGTGCAGGGCTGCACTAGCTGGTGGCAACCTCTCCCCAGGATCGGGGGTGGGGAGGGAGAGCTGTGAGGGATTTCCTAGTTACCCCAGCTGTGCGTAATACTGCTGAGAAGCCAGTTTTTCTCCTGCAGCATCCAAAGTGTTGAGGTGGGACCTCTGACTGGGGAAAAGGACGAGATCAGGAAGAGGCAGATAATATTAAAGAGCATTAAACAATGTGGTTTCTGCTGATGGCCTTCAGGACTCAGTAGGGAAGCTTGTCCATGAACTGCTGGAAGAACCTCATTTGAAGAACTCCACACCTGGCCTATTGGCCTATCGGCACCTACAACACCCATAGTGCTAAACCCCCACCTGCCCTCAACTCTGCAGCAAGCTCCCTGTGCATGCTCACGAATGTGGTGATGAGAGTAAACAGGGAGTGCCCTCAGATAACACTCCAGGGTCTGTGGGCAAGGGAGAAACCACAAACTTGAGCTGTAGCTCCACCTTTTGGAAAACAAAAGAGAGGTTTTCTTTCAATAGCCAGCCTGATGTGTTATAAGAAGCAGAGAAGACATACATGCTTAAGAATTCTGCCAGAAGAGGGAGCAAGAAGTGGAAAGCAGGTGTATCCATAACAACGTTGAGAGAAAGTCCCAGAAATAAACAGGACCAGTGAAAAATATCTCCCTCTTGAAGAGACTCTTCAAGACAAGTAAAGATTTGGGGAAGTGATTACTTGTCTTTTCTGCCATTATATATTCCTTCTTTTAGTCTAGTTCAAATTTATGGTGATTTAAGGGACTTTTTCTTTTTTTTTCCCCCTGACTGATTGTAAAATTTCTTCTTTAACTTTCCTTTGTTTCATTTCTCCACCTGCTTCTTAGGTCTGTCAATTTCTAGTTGGCATCTAGGAATTTAGTCCTGCAGGGGAGAGTCACTATTTTAACAGATTACTGATTTCTGATTTAAACACTAATGATCTGAGTTAGCATCTTTTCCCATATTGGAAGTTTTATTAGAGGAGCTCACTCTCCCTAAAGGCACAACAACATGCTCACCATCAGTTGGCAGATGGTTCCGCAGGTCCTCAAGTTCCTCATCCTCCAGTTCATAACCCAAGTTTTCCAGGATGCTTTCTATTTTAGAGGTGTGACACTTTCCACCTCAGGGAAGAAGGAATAGGGATAAAATATAGGAACTGATATCCAAGAAAAATACTGGCTATATTCACACACCAATGGAACAAAGCCACAGCACAATAATTAAAAAAAAACAAACTGTGTAGGGCTACATGTGGGACATGTTCAACACATTCCACAATAGAGATTTACTGTGGCAGCCAGGAATAGAATATATTCTGCCATTCTCATCTCAGGGGTCCTTTATACAGTTTGCAGGAAAGATGTATTTAGAAAAAAATCATATGTTATATAAATTATATGTAACTATTTATATATTAATTCCATATGCTACCTTTTTATATTATGAACTATATATATAATATATATATGGTGAACCTCATTAATTATGTTAGACAATAATTAGAGCGCTGGATAGCAAATAGATTTTGAAACCTTTTCAGTGTCAGAGAACTATAAATTATCACATTGGATGTAGTTGCATCTAAAGTAGATCTACAGGCTAATGGGATAATAAAATCAATAAATTAATTATTATATAATGATAAGGCCTTTTAAAAGTTAAGGTAAAGTCTGCAGATCTTAGTTTTACTTGCCTTTTTATTAAGATTCTCACTTACCAGGAAAAGCTTTTATATAATCGAGCAATGTATTTTTCTCTACCTTTCCATCGGCTGTGAAATAAGACACATTTAAGGTAAGAAAAAAGGTTATATGGACAGTCAAAAAAAGAATAGGAAGAGCATAATTTCATAAATACATACTTTAAAAATTTCTTCTTAAGTTCTATGTCCACATTTCCCAGGCCCATATACCTCTTCATAAATAAGAAAAAAAATAAGATGAAGAGAAAATTCTTTTTTTTTTTTTTTTAAGATTTTATTTATTTATTTGACAGAGAGAGACACAGCGAGAGAGGGAACACAAGCAGGGGGAGTGGGAGAGGTAGAAGCAGGCTTCCCTGCTGAGCAGGGAGCCCAATGTGGGACTCGATCCCAGGACCCTGGGATCATGACCTGAGCCGAAGGCAGACACTTAATGACTGAGCCACCCAGGTGCCTCGAAGAGAAAATTCTTTTTTTTTTTTTTTTAAAGATTTTATTTATTTGAGACAGAGAGAATGAGAGAGAATACATGAGAGGGGATAGGGTCAGAGGGCAAAGCAGACTCCCTGCCGAGGAGGGAGCCCGATGCGGGACTCGATCCAGGGACTCCAGGATCATGACCTGAGCCGAAGGCAGTTGCTTAACCAACTGAGCCACCCAGGCGCCCCCCGAAGAGAAAATTCTTAATGTGGACAGTCTGACCATTCTTCTACATTGAAACAGAGATACTCTTTTCCCCACTCTGATTTCTCCTTTTCTGTCCTCTACTACCTACTAAAATTTAGCCTTCTTTTTCTCTTTGCCCTGAATAAGCTTCATTAACCTCAGAGTACTGATACTTTTTTTTTTAAAGACTTTATTTTTTAAGTAATCTCTATACACAATGGGGGGGCTCAAAATTACAACCCTGAGATCAAGAGTCACATGTCTACTAACTGAGCCAGCCAGGTGCCCCAGAGTAATGATACTCCTAATGGCAGGACAGAGGTTTGAAGATATCATACCCTCTCAAAACTATAAACCTAAATGTCAAAGTCATAATTTCTTTACAACGTAAAGGTTGACCTTTTTTTTTTTTTTTTTTAAAGATTTTTTATTTATTTATTTGAGAGAGAGAGAATGAGAGAAAGCACATGAGAGGGGGGAGGGTCAGAGGGAGAAGCAGACTCCCTGCCGAGCAGGGAGCCTGATGCGGGACTCGATCCCGGGACTCCAGGATCATGACCTGAGCCGAAGGCAGTCGCCTAACCAACTGAGCCACCCAGGCGCCCCTAAAGGTTGATCTTTTTGCTTTTTAGACCAGATGAGTCCATTCTTTAGACGCTTTCACATCGAAGTTTACACTAGCACAGAGATACTCCATACATACACAGTGGTATATATATTACCTACCAGTAATTGGCAACGTTTTCAACAGCCCCCAGAGCTCTCTATCTGTGAGCTCTATCCACATGTTTGCCAGTGTTTTGTGTATGTCCTTGGCTTCAACTTTTCCTCCTTTAAAAGATAGGAATGGTAACAGATGAGAATTGCCTACTGAACCCAAATGATGAAGTGTCTAAGCCTGCACAGGGTTATCTACAGTTATCAGAAGTTATTTCTTGAGTTCTAAATAAAGTACTATTTCTAATGGTCTTAATGACCTCAGAGGAGTTAACCCAGATCATAGTCAAGGAATACATAGGAGGCAAAGTGATCTAAGTTATGTATAGGCAGCTACCTAATCTAAATTATACTATCATCACAAAAATCTGTTACTCTTCGCTCTGCCTGACTTGTGAGATAGATTATCTTCACTGCCCACATTATTTGTATCCCTGTCAAAGTTTCACCTTAAAATTTACTGGGCTACAGTAAATGTTAGTTAAATATTTTATTTATTTTTTAAAGATTTTATTTATTTGACAGAGAGAGACACAGCAAGAGAGGGAACACAAGCAGGGGGAGTGGGAGAGAAGAGAAGCAGGCTTCCCGCTGAGCAGGGAGACCGATGCGGGGCTCAATCCCAGGACCCTGGGATCATGACCTGAACCGAAGGCAGACACTTAACCGACTGAGCCACCCAGGTGCCCCTAGTTAAATATTTTAAATGAATGAACAGGTGTGTTGCCCGTCGGACTGAATCACAAAATAAAAATGAAGTTTCAGAGAATATAGAACTTGTTATATAAAGAGAGCACCACAACATTTTTGCCGGAACATAAATAATCCAATGTAATCTTCATGTCATTAGGATCAAACTTTAATCATTAAAAAGGTAGAAGTTAAATGTCAATGACAGAATAAGAAAACACAATCTTAAATATGTATGTGAATGTGAAGTATCTGCATTTTAGTTTTACATCTTTTCACAAAACATCTTGCTCACCTGTGAATTTCTTTATTTCTTTTAGCAGTTTATGCAGATCAGCCATCCCGGAAGCTAAAAAATAAGCCACAATTCAGATAGATGCAGTTGTGCACTGATTGAGAAAGATGGTTAAATAGAACAAAATAATTTTTTCTTTATGATTTGTTGTTGAATACACATATGCAGATAAGCATGAAACAGAAAACTACTCTCTAAAAATGTTAACTATTAATTTCATTATTTATTCTCTGCTTTCTTTTAATATCTCAGCCTCTACACACCAAGTAACATCTCCCTCCTCAGGCTTGTTCTCTTCACTTTTTACCACCTACTATACCAGATCCCCAGAACAAGAGCAAAAACTTCCACTTGGAATTCTAAGTCTAGCTATTTCCCCATTTAACACTCTCCAATACTGACACTGCCAAGTTAGCTTAGTTTTTTGAATTTTTTTCTACTAGATATGTTCATTACATACTCAAAGATTGTGAGTGCCTTTAAATGAAAAGAATGGGGGCGCCTGGGTGGCTCAGTTGTTGAGCGTCTGCCTTTGGTTCGGGTCGTGATCCCAGGGTCCTGGGATCAAGCCCCGCATCGGGCTCCCTGCTCAGCGGGAAGCCTGCTTCTCCCTCTCCCACTCCCCCTGCTTGTGTTCCCTCTCTAGCTGTGTCTCTCTCTGTCAAATAAATAAATAAATAATCTTTAAAAAAAAAATAAATGAAAAGAATGTATGTATTCTGTATCCCACCTAGACATCCTAGCCCAATAAGTAGCTTTGCACACAGTAATATTAAACACTTTAAAATTAAACAGTGAAATGGAACATGTTAGAATAACAGAATTAAGCTCTTACATTAGGATATTTTTCCAGGATTGCAGATGCAGTATATTTTAGGGCAACACCCCCAACTTAGAAATTATGCATATTATTAGCATTTTCTTACCAAAAAATATGCTATTTATTACTATGGAATCCCATTTTTCCTTTGGGGTAGTTTCCAGTATGCCCTCTCCATACACTGAGTTTACAGATTTGCCCCTTGGGGGCTCGTGCTACATGGACAGCACAAGGTCATTTTATATAAACTTCCAGTGAAGTTTATATAACTTTATATAACTGGAAAGTCCTCATTGAAAGCCTTGAATAGTGGCTTCTCATTCATTCAACAAATATTTATAGAGTATCAAATATCTGCATACATGTGCTAGGCACTGGGGGATACAGCAGTGAGCAACACAGACATGGCTCCTTCATTTATTTATTACTTATTTCACTAAGCCTAAGTAAGAAGACACTTTTGATCTTTCTTTCAGCTTCTCTATCAGGACACATTTTCAGAAATCTCTCTTTTATTTTTTATTCTAAGATAGCAAGGAAAATTTGTGCTGATTTCACAGGATCAACAGCAAGGGGATAATAGCTAATCATATATATAATGATAATGGGAATCACTGAGGGAAGCAGAGTACTATTTATTTGATCTGGGTTTATAAATGCTTATCTTTGCTCCATATGTACATAATACCCCCTAGCCTGAGGATTAAGCCCAATAGCTTCTCACCTCTCAATTTTTAATTGGAGATCTCAGTCTGGATTTCAGTTATTTAGTTTCTTTTCTCAGAAAAAATAATAGTTTGATCAATTTGTTGGCTAGGGTAATGTTTCAAAACCTTTTATTTTACTATCCACAAGTATTTATTTCCTCTTCTTCTTGGAAGCTTCAATAAAATGAAAGGAAAGTAATAAAAATATAATCACTCACACAAAAAAATAACAATATAGGAGAGGAGATACCAGTGAACAAGAAACTTCACAAATATTTAGAAATTAGAAAGCAAGTAAGGTAGTGGTAACTAATTTAGCAGAGCTGAGGAAAGGAAATTATAACATGAAAACTTATGAGGGATTAGTAATGAAATGTCATAATTGAAATGTCTCTGACAGGTAGTAAACTCAAGTGAATAGGAAGTAAAGCAAATCCTTTCTGGAGGAATGCATTTCATTTCAGGTGTCAAAGAATTCTCACAGTAATTTTTCAGTGACATTGAACAGCATATAGTAAATAACCAAACATATAGGGAAATAAGGACATTGTAAGTGAGAATCAGAAGAAACAACAGAGAGAAAAGAAAAACCGACAATTTATTAATTGGAATTATGAGACCAAGATTACAAGATAACTATGTAAATTTGAAAATATCTGCAGAAAACTAAAAAACATGAGCCACTAGATTTGAAAGAGAACAAAGCTGAATTTCTGGAAATTGAGAATAAAAAACAAAACAAAAGAATACATGACAAAATACAAAAAAGAATATAAACAACAGGAATACAAGAAATGAAATCAAGAGGTAAATAGCTAGATGCAATGGCAGACAAGACACAGCTGAAGAGTGAGGGTACTGGAAGTTAGGTCATGCAAAACCATCCAGAATGACCCACAGGAAGAAAATTACAGAAAATATTGAAGAGGGGTTAAGTGTCACAGAGGATGGAGGAAAAAGGTTTAATATACGTTTAATTGGAAGTCTACAGAAAAAAAAAGACTATGGGATAGAGACAATATTGGAAGAGACAGCAGCTGAGAATTTTCCAGATCTGATGAAAGAGTCCAAGTCTCAGACTCAAGAGTCCCAAAGAACCCCAGGGAGAATAAGTGGAAAGAAGTCCATTCCTACTTTCCACATTATAGTGAAACTTCAGAACTAAAGAGAAATGTTTTAAAAGAAAAGAAAGATTATTCTCCAAAGACCAATAGATTCACAGCTGACTTCTCATCAGCAACGTTATAAAGAAGAAAATAGTGGAATGATAACTTTAATGAGCTGAACAAAAATAACTATCCACCTAGAATTTTATTTATTTATTTATTTATTTATTTATTTAAAGATTTTATTTATTTATTTGACAGAGAGAGAGGCAGGGAGAGAGGGAACACAAGCAAGGGGAGCAGCAGAGGGAGAAGCAGGTCTCCCGTGGAGCAGGGAGCCCGATGCGGGGCTTGATCCCAGGACCCTGGGATCATGACCTGAGCTGAAGGCAGACGCTTAATGACTGAGCCACCCAGGCGCCACCTCCACCTAGAATTTTAAACCCAGAGAAAATATCTTTCAAAAATAAGGGTAAAATAAAAAAAAATTTTTTATGCCAAAAACCCCTCAGAAATCATTATTTGTCACTAGCAGATCCTAAATAAAGGAAATTACTTCAAGCAGAAGAAAAGCTATCCCAAATGAAAGGTCTGAAGTAGAAGAAAGAATGAATAGCAAAGAAAAGGCAAAAGTGGGTAAATCTGAATGAATATTGGCTTTATAAAATATTCCTCTAATAATATTTTGCGGAGGTAAAAGAATACAAGATAGTATTAAAAGATATGACGCAACATTAATGTAGGGAAGGGGAAAATGGAGTTAAAATGTTCTTTTTTTTTAAAAAAAAAGATTTTATTTATTTGAGAGAGAGAGCGCATGTGCATGAGTTGGGGAGGGGCAGAGAGAGAGAGGGACAAGCAGACTCCCCGCTGAGCAGGGAGCCCACATGGGGCTCAAACCCAGGACCCCGAGATCATGACCTGAGCTGAAGTCAGACGCTTAACCCACTGAACCACCCAGGTGCCCCTGGAGTTAATATGTTCTTAGGTCCTTGTATGATCCAGGAGAAAATGAATTTAGAGGGGCACTAATCTGCAAGATTATATGATTTTCTTTAGCAAGGCTCAGCAATAGAAGTGAAGATCTGAATGACTCAGATGATCAAGTGTTGGGAGTTTTATAGAGTAGGTATGGCAGAGAGAGTAGTTGGACAGTGAAAGAAGTAAAGTTAAAAGACAGTTATTTATGGAAAGAAAATGTAGAAATGCAAGGACTGGTATTTTTGATGAATATGAGGAGTATATGTCTTGGTAATTAGAGTAAGAAAATTAGAATTGCTATTTTTTAAAAAGTTCTTATTTATTTACTTGAGAGAGAGAGAAAGAAAGAGAGTTCAAGCAGGGGGAGGGAGAGGGACAAGCATACTCTGTGCCCAGTGCAGATTCCAATGTGCGGCTCCATCCCAGGACTCTGAGATCATGACCTGAGCCAAAACCAAGAGTCGGATGCTTAACTGGCTGAGCCACCCAGGCACCCCTAGAAGGCTATTTTTTAATATATGTTATGTAATCTCTACACCCAATGTGGGGCTCAAACTCACAACCCTGATATCAAGAATTGCATGCTCATTTGACTGAGCCAGCCAGGTACTCCTAGAAAGCTATTTATTTATTTATTTATTTATGTAAGATTTTATTTATTCATTTGAGACAGAGAGAGTGAGCACGAGCAAGGGGAAAGGCAGAGGGAGAGGGAGAGGCAGACTCCCCGCTGAGCAGGGAGCCAGATGTGGGGCTAGACCTCAGGACCCGGAGATCATGACCTGAGCAGAAGGCAGATGCTTAACCATCTGAGCCACCCAGGTGCCCCTCCTAGAAGGCTATTTTATTATTTTTATTTTATTTTATTATTATTTTTTAAAAGGTTTTATTTATTTGACAGAGAGAGAGACACACAGAGAGAGGGAACACAAGCAGGGGGAGTGGGAGAGGGAGAAGCAAGCTTCCCGCCTAGCAGGGAGCCCAATGCGGGGCTCGATCCCGGGACTCCAGAATCATGACCCGAGCCGAAGGCAGATGCTTAATGACTGAGCCACCCAGGTGCCCCTAGAAGGCTATTTTAAAGAGAAGGTAAAACATTGCTGTTTAAAAGTTCCTAAGGTAGGGCCCCTGGGTGGCTCAGTTGGTTAAGCGACTGCCTTCGGCTCAGGTCATGATCCTGGAGTCCCGGGATCGAGTCTCACATCGGGCTCCCTGCTCGGCGGGAAGTCTGCTTCTCCCTCTGACCCTCCCCCCCTCATGCTCTCTCTTTCATTCTCTCTCTCTCTCTCTCTCTCAAATAAATAAATAAAATCTTAAAAAAAAATAAAAAAGTTCCTAAGGTAGACCAGGAAGGAATAACGTAAGCCAGTGCCAAAACACAGGGAGAAGGGATCAGGAAGTTGGAATATCACAAACGTATAGAGGAACTGTTGGTTCACAACCTTGAAAGCTTCCTGGATGCAATCTAAAACTGGCCCCATAAACAGAGGGCAGAGAGAGACTAAAGAATGAGGCAGAGCACTCCAGATTGGTAGATGGCAGATTTAAGAAGCAAGGGAACTTACATACAAAGCTTCTCCTGGGTGGCCGGCTGAAGAGTAGATCTCTGCATCTACCCTCCTGAATCTTAAAAGTTATAGAGGCCTTAACTGGATTCAGTCTTGTATACTGTCCAGATGGCTTCAAAATGCATTGTTCCCTCAAGACTGCATCCTTGAACATGGCTCCCACTGTAAGAATGGTGGGGAGAGCATATATTCCAGGGACAGGGGAGGAAGTGAGGAGCCTCTGGTTGCCTGGGTCTGGCTCTAGGGTCAACCAGTAGTCACACCCTTTTGATTACCTCCTCCCAACAGGAATGTATAGTTGGGTGACAGGACTTTTTTTTTTTTTTAAATCTTTTTCAAGCTTTTATTTAAATTCCAGGTAGTTAACATACTGTATAATACTAGTTTCAGGTGTAGAATTTAGTGATTCATTACCTTAATACAACATCCAGTGCTCATCACAACAAGTGCCCTCCTTCATACCCATCACCCATTTAACCCATCCTCCTGTTCATTTCCCTCCATCAACCCTCAGTTTGTTTTCTATAGTTAAGAGTCTGTTTTATGGTTTGCCTCTCTTTTTTTCCTCTATGTTCATCTGTTTTGTTCCTTAAATTCCATATATGTAAAATCATATGGTATTTGGGTGACAAGACTTTTAAAAGATTTAAATCATGTAGTTAATCTGAAATTAGCAACCTGTTCTCTGTGGGCAATACGCCCTCTTTCAGCTTCTTTCAAGTAAATATTTATCACCTATAACTCACTCTAGCACATGTACCATGCACCCTGAGATTAATGAAAATACACTGAATCAAAATACTCTTTTATGTTTAAAGAGTTAAAAAGACTTAAGAAGTCATATTAGCATCCAAACAGATCTAGTTCCAGGAATTCTCAGATATAAGCTTATAAATCTAAATCTCCTTTAAAAGGTCTCTAATATCTACGATGCTCACCATCAGTTGGTAGGTTTTGTGACAAATCTTTAAGCTTCTCATCTGGGAGCTTGATTTTCATGTTTTCTAAAATGTCTTCCAGGTTACTGACATCAACCTTCCCACCTAAAGAAAGAATCAGGCAACAAGAGGAATTTAATGACTTTCCTGAAGGAGAAAATTTCAATGAATCCCCATGCACCATGACTAGCAGCAAAAATATCAATGACATAACACATTCAAGTGTCCACGAAGGTGGACAAAATGAAATTAGAATTGTAACCTCTTCCTTGGTCTTGAGGACAATCCTACAAAGTACAAATTCATTCTCCAATGAATTTCAATGGTAGAGACACAAACTGAAAATTTCTTTCTGGTAGGTGGGGCATAAATGCTCAGTTTAATTCTTCAAGTCACTGAAATGCCCTGAACAACTGCCAATTCTTTACCTCACATTTTCTATGTAGACCCAGATTTAAATCTGCTCTTAAACCAAATTTGACAAAAACCAAACTTACTAAGCAGCAAAATCAAAGATTTTGAACAAGGCAGCTATATTCAGAATAGCAACATCAGTTCAGATAAGAGGTGGTAAGATCCACAAGAGAACAGCTAAATGATACTACAAATACGAGGCAGGAGAATCTTATTTATCTTTCTTTTCATCATGTTACTTACGATTGAAAGATTTCACACCATCTAGCAATCTATTTTTATATACATTTCCATAATCTGTAAGGAAAGGCAAAATTGACATCTCAGATAAAGTGATGTAGATATTTAAAGAGACAGAACAAATGTAAAGTTTCATAAAGATACTTTTAAGTGATTTGTCTTAGAGATAACTTTGATTTTTACCCTCCAATGAATCTGAAACCACAGAATGGAGAAAGCCCTCAGAGTGCTGTGTCTGGCCAAGTGCAACACCAGTAACTGGTGGCAAATGACATAATGGAAGATGAACACACCTTTCTTTCACTTTCTTTGACTTTTCCTTCTTTCTCCCACTCCTTTGTACTCCTCCCACCCTTACTTTTTTCTTCCATCTCTCAGCTTAACTTCTGGTTTTGAAGGCAACAACAAAATAGCTGAAAATTTTATATCCAAAGGCAGGATTCAAGAAAATAGTTGCTGATTCCCAAAGAAAGAACCAAATTACACTTTCCAAAGGAAGAACAAGGCCATGCTAAAATTTCTTAGACATTCTTTTTGTTGTTGTTTTAAAATTAGCATATGTGGGCGCCTGGGTGGCTCAGTCTGTTGGGCGACTGCCCTCGGCTCAGGTCGTGATCCCGGAGTCCCGGGATCGAGTCCCGCGTCGGGCTCCCTGCTGGGCGGGGAGTCTGCTTCTCCCTCTGACCCTCCCGACCCTCCCCCCTCTCGTGCTCTCTCTCTCTCATTCTCTCTGTCTCAAATAAATTAAAAAAAAGAGAGAGAGAGAGAGAGAGGGCGCCTGGGTGGCTCAGTCGGTTAAGCGACTGCCCTCGGGTCAGGTCGTGATCCTGGAGTCCCGGGATCGAGTCCCGCATCGGGCTC
>NC_058417.1:43879791-43883420 GCF_002201575.2 Neomonachus schauinslandi | reverse complement strand
CGTGATCCTGGAGTCCCGGGATCGAGTCCCGCATCGGGCTCCCTGCTTGGCAGGGAGTCTGCTTCTTCCTCTGACCCTCCTCCCTCTCATTCTCTCTGTCTCAAATAAATAAATAAAATCTTAAAAAAAAAAAAAGAAATATAAGGTAGAAGTATCATCAGCATGGAAAGGTGGCCAACACATGGTAGGTGACAAAAATAATTATGTAGCCCTAATTGTATACCATTTAAAAATAAAATGTTTGGGGCGCCTGGGTGGCTCAGTCTGTTGGGCGACTGCCTTCGGCTCAGGTCATGATCCCGGAGTCCCGGGATCGAGTCCCGCATCGGGCTCCCTGCTCAGCGGGGAGTCTGCTTCTCCCTCTGACCCTCCCCCCTCTCATGTGCTCTCTCTCTCTCATTCTCTCTGTCTCAAATAAATAAATAAAATCTTTAAAAAAAAAAAAGAAATATAAGGTAGAAGTATCATCAGCATGGAAAGGTGGCCAACACATGGTAGGTGACAAAAATAATTATGTAGCCCTAATTGTATACCATTTAAAAATAAAATGTTTGGGGCGCCTGGGTGGCTCAGTTGGTTAAGCAACTGCCTTCGGCTCAGGTCATGATCCTGGAGTCCCGGGATCGAGTCCCGCATCGGGCTCCCTGCTCCGCGGGGAGTCTGCTTCTCCCTCTGACCCTCCTCCCTCTCATGCTGTCTCTCATTCTCTCTCTCTCAAATAAATAAATAAAATCTTTAAAAAAAATAAAATAAAATAAAATTAGCATATGTAATAAATACAGCTTTTTTTTTTTAAGTTGTCTTAAAAACACAGGACCAACCTCCCTTGAAAGCTCTAATAGTATTTGAAATGCTTACCATCAACTTGAAGATTTTTTACCAGTTCCAGGTATTCTTTAGGTGTGAATTCTATCCCAATGTCTTCCAAAATATTTTTCAGGTCTTTGACATTAACTTTTTCTCCTTTAAAAAAGAGAAATGGCAAGTAAAGTTGATAATATTATTTAAGTATCTAAGTATTATTAAGTATTCAAGTATTCTAATTATCTAAGTATTCAAAAATATGAAATAAAATTGTCCACATTTATACATCACCATCCCTGGCTGCTAGATACAAGACAAAGGTACAGTAAGACCTGCCCAGTGGAGTAAAGGGCAGACGGAGAATTAGAACTTATTCCCTTGACCCTAGGGAAAGATGCACTTTCATAACATTGGGGCTAAGAAAGCATAATTCTCAGTAAACTGTGGATTTAGGCAATTGTCTTGTAAATTAGAATGTAAAGATTAACCTAATATAGCTCTCTGCTTTTCCTAAAATTATTAGATTATTTGGCCAATATCCTAATTTTTACTTCAACTATTATTGTGGTAATCTGGATCAAGGATTAGCAAACTTTTTCTCTAAAGAGCCAGATAGTAAATATTTTAGAATTTGCAGGATATAGATCCTCTGTTGCAGCTACTCAACTCTGCTATTACAGCACAAAAGAAGCCGTTAATAATACATAAATGAAGAATATGATTGTGTTCCAATAAAATTTTATTTTTTAAAAGGGGCAGAGGACTAGATTTAGTGTGTGGCCAGTAGTTTGTTTATCCTTGATACAGATTTTCAGTTTTTTCAGTGGTGAAGATCAGAAGCATTATTATTGATAAGTATTTTAGAGGATATAGGACTTGCTATGGAGAAATGAGAAAAAAATTTTAATATGGGTAACCCAAAGACTGACTCTGGATAATTAGACACAGGCACTTGTAACAACACCCTTGTAACCAACATCTAGGTGAGAAATAGAACACTGATAACACTCTGGGGGTCTCTCATAGTCTTTTCCAATCCCTATCCACAATCTTTCTCTAGAAGGTTATCATGATCCTGACTTTTTGGACAATGATTTCTTGCTTTTTTAAATATATTTCTCACACTATTAGGCTTAGGGAACACTGCACATCACTTACAAAAGCATTTTTATAGAGGCAAATGAAACGAAATGAAAGATTATGCTGTTACACAGGTAATAAAATTACAATTTTTTAGAAGAAGAATAGGCAATATAAAATTCAGGAGAGTGTTATCTCAAAAAGTGGGGAGGCATGGTTAAGGGATAGGGAAGCAACCATGTGTTGATGCAATGATATTGGAAATATTCTAGTCATTTTGTTGAGGGGGAGTCATGGAAATTACTATGCTTATGGATTTATGTGTTCACTGAAAAGACAAGATGGGAAAATGTCATTTAAGAATTAGAATTTTAATCTTACTGATGACTTTTAACTTGCCTGTAACTGCTGTCACGTCACTCATCACTTTTTTCAGAGAAACATTTCCATCAGCTGTAAGACAAAACATAAAAAATTCAGACAATGACACAAGACAGGAAAGTTGTGACGTAGGGCCCAATGAAAGTCCATATATTCTATTAAATAATTTGTGTTCACCTTAAATCTATATTTCCTGGTTTGAGTGCTTGATTCTTTATTAGTAAGAAGGACAGTGGCATTTGGCCCATGTCCCTTGAACACAGGGTCTGACTATGACAAACGTATTACCTCCAGTTCTTAGGTCTTTAGTACTTTCTTATAAGCATGGCAAAAGATATCATCCATAAAGGTCAATTCATTTTGTTTTGTTTGTTTTTGGTGAACCTTACATCTAGCACAGACACTAAGCAAGGGGCTTCACATCTTCCATCTATTCGCAATAAGCTCTTCTCAAGTGTTTCAACTCCTGTTTCTATCTCAAAATGGTGGTGACATGGGCTTATTGGATTTTTGAGGAAATATTAATGATGTTCTACTAGTTCCTATTATGGATATTTTTCTCTCAATTATTTCAGGCTCTCTTGGTTAGGCATTCATTCATTTCCCCCACTGCTCCCATGTTTGTTTCTCTCTACCATTCTCTGGCATGATATCAGCTGTGAATATCCTCTCAGCAGTAATCATTGTTGACTAGGGTGATAATTTCAGATGAATTGAGATGAAAAAAGACAGGATTTCTTTTAACTTTAAGACCAAGTTCTTCTCCATGATTCTTAAAAATATCTTAAAACTCCTTAAATCCATCTAGTTTTAGAAATTCTTACATATGATCCCAAGATTCTAAGCTCTCCCCCAAAAGGCAAAACAGTTGTTTACAATGCTCACCATCCATAGGTTGATTTTGTATCACACTTTTAAGTTCCTTATTTTTGAGCTTGATCCCCATGTTCCCCAGAACTGTGTTCAGGTTATTGACATCAATCTTTCCTCCTTAGAAAGGGATGAGGAAAAAAACAAAAAAGACACAATATGAAAAAAATTTCTTGTGCTGATGAGTTAATTCAACTCTCAATAGGCCTGGATGCTGGTTAGAGTGTTAACTGGAATTACCTTATTGGAAAGTGGTTTGGCAACAACTATCATGATTCTTTAAAATGTTCATAACTCTTAGCCCACTAATTCCACTTTTGGGAATGCAGAAAAAGCTATGCCAAAGGGGAGAGGGAAATTTTCATTATAATCTTCCTTGTAATAAGGAAGGAAGGAAGGAAGGAAGGAAGGAAGGAAGGAAGGGAGGAAGGAAGGAAGGAAGGAAGGAAAAGAAAGAAAGAAAGAAAGAAAGAAAGAAAGAAAGAAAGAAAGAA
>NC_058417.1:43850094-43879781 GCF_002201575.2 Neomonachus schauinslandi | reverse complement strand
AGAAAGAAAGAAAGAAAGAAAGAAAGAAAGAAAGAAAGAAAGAAAAAAGAAAAGAAAAAAGAACCCACAACTTAAATTTCTAATGATAGGGTATTGGTAAGTGAACCATTGTATCTTCATTCCACAGAAAACTACACAGCCGCAGCTGTTGATTGCCAAAGGAAAAAAATGTTATTTTATAGGATGAAGTTGTATCATGCAGTCATTTAACATATATGAATTAAAATTGTATCCCACGGTCCTGGGATCGAGCCCCGCATCGGGCTCCCTGCTCAGCGGGGAGCCTGCTTCTCCCTCTCCCTCTGCTGCTGGCTGCTGCCCCTGCTTGTTCTCTCTCTCTGTCAAATAAATAAATAAAAGCTTAAAAAAAAAAACTTTAAAATTGTATGCCCAGTAAAAATATACATAAAATGAACAATGTAAATAATGCATGTGATTCTCTCTGACATTCCGCAGTCAGCAAGCACATAAATAGAGTGAATCTCAGATGGATAACATCAATTTATTATTCCATCACATGGATTCATTTCCCCTAAACCTATCATACTGTAACTGTCTTAAGTCAGTGTGATTCTAGTTTTGGAGGCAGTTTTAATATTATGGCTGTTAGGTAAGCCAACTACTTTATCTAATTGCTTAACTATAGGGATAACAATGTATTCCACCACTGCAAGAAAAAGTGACTATGTTTGATTTATCAAGACTAGTATGCTGGTGTCTTTTATAGAGTCTTCCAATGGAATTTCAGAGCACTTTTGACTTGATGAGATTATTACTAGTTTAACTTGATGAGATTATTGCTAGTTTAAGCTTCAAAATATTAAGAATGGTAATGATTGGATAGTAGGACTATGGATGATTATTTTTTCTTTAATTTATATTTAGTAGGCATATGGCAACTTTTATATTGAAAAAATAGAAGAGGGGCACCTGGATGGCTCAGTCGGTTAAGCGTCTGACTCTTGATTTCTGCTCAGGTCATGATCCCAGGGTGATGAGATTGAGCCCCTCATTGGGCTCCATCCTGGGCATGGAGCCTGCTTAAGATTCTCTCTGTCTCTCTCTCTCCTTCTGCCCCTCCCCCTGGCTCTCTCTCTAAAAAAAAAAAGAAAGAAAAGAAAAATACAAGAAAACTAAAAATTCACAGCTGAGCATTATGATGCTTATTTTCAGCACTGTGAAGGCTAATAGTCTAATTAGACCTATCCAAAAGTACATAGAAAAACAATTGTGGAGATTCTTTTTTTTTTTTTTTAAAGATTTATTTATTTATTTGAGAGAGTGAGAATGAGAGAGAGTACATGAGAGGGGGGAGGGTCAGAGGGAGAAGAAGGCTCCTCGCTGAGCAGGGAGCCCGATGCGGGACTCGATCCCGGGACTCCAGGATCATGACCTGAGCCGAAGGCAGTTGCTTAACCAACTGAGCCACCCAGGCGCCCCAATTGTGGAGATTCTTAGGACTGATTCCTTTGAGTCTGACCCTAGGGATCAAGCCTGTACAGCACCAAAAAAAAAAAAAAAAGACTTTAAGATTAATATATAGAAGGAATGGCAGAGGAATCATGACCTAATAACTAGGAAAAAAAATACAAATACAGAGATTAAAAATCTCAATTTTATATACTTTCTCATTATATTTCTTACCCACCTTTGAAAGACTTCAAAGTTGATAGCAATCTATTCCGAAAAACTTTCTGATCATCTGGAAGGAAAGGCACAGTTCAGGACAGAGAATGAGTCACAAACAGAATATAAGGGTCAGAGTTTCCTTTGCGTGACTAACTTTAGAAATCTATCCACTTTCACTTTCAAATCATGATGAAGTTAAGCAATGAAAAAGTTCTCACTATGGTATAGTGTGATATATGGTGTAGAGGTAAAGAGCCTGGGTTCAAATTCTTGTTCTGCTGCTGCCTAGCTTTGTGGCCTTAAGCAACAAACTGTGGCCTTTCTGTACCACAGTTTCCTCCACTGTAAAATGGGCATAAGATGTCCTCATTATGTGTGGTGAGAACAGAACTTGGCACATCATTAGGGCTCAACAAACGTTAGCTGTAATTTTTTCTAGATCCAGTAATCGATCCACTGATCACACTACTGGGTATCTACCTCCCCCTACCACCAAATACAAAAACACTAATTCAAAGGGATAATGCACCTCTATGTTTATAGCAGCATTATTTATAATAGCCAAATTATGGAAGCAGCCCAAGTTTGTATTGGTAGATAAATGGATAAAGATGTGGTATGTATGTATACCATATTATACATATAGATACCATATTATATATATAACAGAATATTATTCAGCCATAAAAAAAGAATGAAATGTTGCCATTTGCAATGACATGGATGGAGCTAGAAGTATTATACTAAGTGAAATAAGTCAGTCAGAGAAAGACAAATACCATATGATCTCACTCATGTGTGGAATTTAAGAACCAAAACAAACAAGCAAAGGGAAAAAAAAAGAGAGAGACAAACCAAGAAACAAGACTCTTTTTTTAATAAAGATTTTATGTTATTTATTTATTTATTTATTTATTTGAGAGAGAATGAGAGAGAGAGAGAGAGCATGAGAGGGGGGAGGGTCAGAGGAAGAAGCAGACTCCCCGCTGAGCAGGGAGCCTGACACCAGACTCGATCCTGGGACTCCAGGATCATGACCTGAGCCGAACGCAGTCGCTTAACTAACTGAGCCACCCAGGTGCCCCGAAACAGACTCTTAACTATAGAGAACAAACTGCTGTAGGTGGGGTGATGGGTGAAATAGGTGATGGGGATTAAGAAGTACACTTGTGGGCACCTGGGTGGTTCAGTCAGTTAAGCATCTGACTTAGGCTCAGGTCATGATCTTGGAGTCCTGGGATTGAGCCCTGTGTTGGGCTCCCTACTCAGCAGGGAGTTTGCTTGTCCTTTTCCCTCTGCTCCTCTCCCTGCTTATGCTCTCTCTCTCTCTCAAATAAATAAAATCTTTAAAAAAAAAAAAGTACACTGGGTGATGTATGGAATTGTTGAATGACTATATTGTATACCTGAAACTAATATAACACTGTATGTTAGCTGCACTGGAATTAAAATAAAAACTTAATAAAAAAAAAAAGAAATTGAGCTTAACAGAGGGAGGAGTTTTCAGGGTTTAGCTCTGGAAGGGATAAGGATTAGGAAAAGGGAATCTCCAGGGGCAATGTAAGGAAAAGTGACTCTGGGAGAGAACAGGAATTTACAAGGACTTCTGCAATGTTACTGAGAGAGACAAGATGTACATCCCTCTCTCCTCCCCCTTTCAAAATCATCAGTAACATCTTTCCTCAACACTGATTTTGTGGAAAAGGATTCTTTTGACAGTTGAATTCTGTACTTGAATTGGCATAGAGTAATAGACTGTTCATACGAAATCAAGAGCTGAAGGATGGGTGCAGGTAACACCTGAACATGTGTCACTTTAAAATATAAATATCACAAGTAGAACCAGAAAACTGAACTCTCTGGAGGTTGCAGATGCAGCTCACCATCAATTGGTAGTGATTTTTGTAGATCAAGACATTCCTTATCATTGACTTCTATCCCCATGTCTCCAAGAATATTTTTCAGATTAGTGGCATCAATCTTTTCTCCTTTGAAAATAGAGTGTTTATAGGTGAAAATTTTAGAAATTAATAACGCAATATTATGGAGGTTCAAAAAGTTCATAAGAATATGTTATTGACCTATATGATATGTATTTTAAAATATACTTAAAATAGCTTATACAGCATCATTCCCAATTTAGGATTAAAGAGCAAAGGTAAAATGGGATGTAGAAATAGTGTGTCATTAGAAGTCAAAGCAAACTTGTTCCTAAATTATTGATATAAGAAAGTCTCTCTTAATTTGGGGGATAATGTGCAGAATAAAATCTAGTTACCAAACTGGATAATGAATCACCAAAAGAAAGAATTATGGCAGGAGATCTTATATGACTTATGTAATTGATTGTTCACAAAATCCACATTATCTTGAGCTTTACAAAACTTTACCTTATTTATTCATATGCTTACCTAAAATTTAGCTGTTTGCATGTAGGAAAAGACATATATACATATATGAGAAAAACATCTCTACAGTATATAGGACTTGTTACCAAAAACAAGTCCAGTAGTTTATTTCCAAGATGTAGTTTATTTCCATTTGATCTTAATCCAAGATCAAATGGATTTTATCAGGCAGAAATATTTTACAATAATTGGGTAAGATGGCAAAATTAATATGAACAATAGACCGCTGGGATAACATTCAAATATAATTTACTATAAAGCATTGGGGTTTCAGTGTTATAGAAACTCACCTGTAAAATCTTTCATTTTCAGTGTCACATTTTCCAGATCAACCTTCCCATCAACTGTAAGACAAAGAGCAGTCACAGACCAAAAATGAGACTGTTCCTTCTGCTTTCTCTACCTATGACACCTGTCCCTCAACTAGAATGTTGATATCATCTTGAATTTTATTTTATTTTTAAGGATTTTATTTATTTGACAGAGAGAGACACAGCGAGAGAGGGAATACAAGCTGGCGGAGAGGGAGAGGGAGAAGCAGGCTTCCCACAGAGCAGGGAGCCCGATGCGGGGCTCGATCCCAGGACCCTGGGATCATGACCTGAGCCGAAGGTAGCAGCTCAAGTGACTGAGCCACCCAGGTGCCCCTCATCTTAAATTTTAGTTCTAGACTACTAATTTTTCATCATATTTACTTAGATATAAGAATAAGTTTTTTTATTTTTTATTTATCTATTTGACAGAGAGAGAGAGAGAGATAGGGAGGGAGAGAGAGATCACAACCAGGGGGAGGGGCAGGCAGAGGGAGAGGGAGAAACAGGTTCCCCACTGAGCAGAGAGCCCCTCGTAGGGCTCGGTCCCACGACCCTGAGATCATGACCTGAGCCAAACCAAGAGTCAGACGCTTAACTGACTGAGCCACCCAGGTGCCCCTTGTCTTTATATTTGAATGACATCTTAGCTGTGTATAATTTTCTTTGCCACACTTTCTTTTTCAATTTTGTAGACATTCCTCCATTCTTTTCTGGAACTGAATGTTGCTTTGGAGACCTATTGCTTCTCTTCCCCATCTATTATGCGCTTTCTAACATTTCTATATCTGAAGAATTCCCATTTTTCCTCAATAAGTAAACTAGGAAGTATTTCACTGCAGAATATTCTGGATCAACATTTTCTGGAACTGGTGTGGTGTTTTTGATCTGCATTCACTCCTTCATTTTAGAAAACTTTTCTTTTTTTCCTTAAACTAGATTTGATTTAAAATTTTTTACTTGCTATATTCTCTAAAGATATTTGATATTTTTATGTTACTTTGTGAATCATCCATATCTACTAGATATTTGATAGCATTAATCTTTTTTTAAGTTTTGATTTAAATTCCAGATAGCATTAATCTTTTCTCTGCATTTACTGTATCTTTTTTTAAAAAAAGATTTTATGTATTTGAGAGAGAGAGAGCATGAGTGGGGGGGGAGGGGCAGAGGAAGAGGGTGAGGGAGAAGCAGACTCCCCTCTGAGCAGGGAGCCCAATGCAGGGCTTGATCCAGGACCCTGAGATTATGACTCCAGCCAAAGGCAGATGCTTAACTGACTGAGCCACTCAGGTGCCCCTGTGTTTACTGTGGGTATCTTAAGTTCTCTTACTCTGTCAATAAGATTTTCAGCCATATCTATTTTTTACTTTGATGTTTATAATTTATTTAATAATTCTATAATGATTGGTACTCACTTTGTTTTTTTTTTTAGTTAGGCAATTTCCCTTTTAATATCATCATGTTATGTTACCATCTCATTTTTGAGATCTAGTTTTATTGAATCCATTAAAGTTGCTCTGTAATAAGAATTAATTGTCAAGCATTTCTTTTTGGCTGTTCCTTAGGTTATACTGATTATACTACTATTAGACTGGGGTATTTGTTTTTCGCATGTTCTCTTCCTTCCATTCTATCTTCTTTCTTTCTTATTTTCCTTTTACTATTTTTCTTTGCTGTGTTAATGTAGAATTGTCGCCGTGTCCTTTCTTTTCATTTTGCATATGCTTCAACAGCTCTGTTCAGATCTTCATTTTATTCTCAAGATTTAATGTAACCTTTAGTTGCTCTTTCTATAGCATCTGAGACCAGTTTGCTTTCTTCGGTGAGATGCATTTGAGGAAAACTGTTCTACCCACTTCTATTGTAATCTGAGGGTGTGATGAGGTGTTACATGGCCTTTGTTATACTTGAGCCCTGCTCTCATATCTGAGGTTTGGTCAAATGTCCCAACAGGGTTCATTGCTCTAATAAGGTAGAATGAACCCTGGTAAAGACATTTAAACAAACCACGGATCTGTGCATGGGATGGTGTTCTCGGGCTTCACGTCAAACCTCCATTTCTGGCTCTGAAGCTTTTACTTTCATTAATGAGTGATTCCTATTGTTCATTTCTCCTGTTTTATTGATTTTTCCCCAGCTATTCCTTCCTAGTAAGTGGAATGGTGGGGGGGGGAAGTTATCTATCCAATTTGCTTCACTCCAGATCTGGGCATTTTAGTGAGAAATCTCAGGATTTCACCAGTTTAATTTCTGAGGGAGGAGAAAGGCTAAGAGGAGTCTAGTTGTGCTGTACTGTTTCTACTCAAAAAATCTTTTATCTCCTTGGTTGTCCTCGTTAAACATTTATGGCATTAGGTTGGCCTCCTTTTATTATTTGATTGGTGCTGAATTTCCTTTGCTGATTTTTTTACTTTTTTGTTCTTATTGTTCATTTTGTTAGGTATTGGAGGAAAGAAAAACTAGACAGATTTTGGTTTATCATCTTAAACTGGAGTCCTCTGGATCGGTAAGCATTAAAATAAACAGTTCCTTGAAGATTTGAAAGAACTTACTCTTAAAACTCTCTGGGCCTGTCACCTTTTGTTAGAGTGATGGGTGGTGGTGGAAAGTTGACAGATGTAATTATTTGATAGTTTTTTTCAACTATCATTATTAGTCTATCTATATTTTTCACTTCTTTGATCAATATTGGTAATTTATTTCTTTTACTTTGAAAAATGTTCATTTTTTAATATATTTAACATCTTAATCTCATGTTATACATAATACTTTACTGTAATAGTATTATTATGCTCGATATACACAGTTATATCTCTTTTAAAATTCTTAGCGTGTTTCTCTCTATCCCTTTCCAGTCTTTCTGACTATATCTGAACAGGCAAATTTAACGATTCCTCATCATAGACTGTTCTCTTACTTACCTCTTTAATGTTTCTTTTAAATGTTTCACATTCTATTTTCCTTTTCTTCTTCATGCTTTGACCTAAGAATGGTTTGTCAGAACTCTCACTAATTTTTATTATTCATAGAACACTCTGTTAATGAAGAGTCAGGATGTGCTTTCATTTGAGACCTGCGTTCAGCTACATGCTTTTTAAAAATTTTTATTATGTTATGTTAATCACCACATATCATTAGTTTTTGATGTAGTGTTCCATGATTCATTGTTTGCATATAACACCCAGTGCTCCATTCAGTACGTGCTTTTAAAAATGTTCTGTTGAGGGGCGTCTGGGTGGCTCAGTCAGTTAAGTGGCTGCCTTCGGCTCAGGTCATGATCCCAGGGTCCTGGGATCCAGCCCTGCCTCGGGCTCTGCAAGCAGGGAGCCTGCTTCTTCCCTTCCTGCTGCCCCTCCCCACCCAGCTTGTGCTCTCTCTCAAATAAATAAATAAAATCTTTAAAAAAATGTCCTGTTGATACTAAATAAACACTATCACTGGTCTATCAATACTTTCAAACCCAAGCTGTCCTAAAGGGAATACATTTTTATGTACAATGCTCACCATCAACTGGTAGGTTTTGTGAAAAATCTTCAAGTTCTTTATGTGAGAGCTTAATCCCCATATTTTCCAGAAATGTGTCCAGGTTATTCATATCAACCTTTCCTCCTTAGGAGAGACAAAGTATCATAAAAACAACCAAGATGTGGACAATTCCTTATTAATTCATGTATATTATGGTTCTCACTTTACTCATGAAGACATTCAGGTCCAGTAAGACCTAGTCAAGTATACAAGCAGGGTCAACTTTAAAACTAGATATAGAGTCTCATTGTTTGACTATATCTTTTGTTCATTATCAACATAATGCAAGTTCTAAAAGGGCTGGGTAATTTTTCAGGGATTTATGGCATATATAACATATCCATAAATATTGGAAAATACATACATGAAATTTTTAATGTAATAAAAATAAACTAGTGTATATGAAAAATAAGAGAATATCTCAGATTTATCTGCTTTCTCATTATACTTCTCACTCACTTTTAAGAGTCTTCACACCATCCAGCAACCTTTTTTGATACACCTTTCCTTCAGCTGTAAGAAAAGGCATAATTCGGGTGAGAGAAAAATAATAAGGGAGATTCACCTAAACAATAAATATTCTACAATTCTTCCCCTAATTCCATAATTTCAAAAAGATAGACTTTTTAATGATTTTTCTGAAATTTACCTGATTTGTTCTCAAATAATAACAAAGTTTGTTTGGAGAAAGATTTTAATGAGGCAAATTTATTCACTCTTGCATGAAAGGCAAGGATTATGGCTTAAAACTTATAAAACATATGTCTCATTTGATTTACTTTTATCTCTGATTTCTTTTTTTTTTTTTTTGAAAGATTTTATTTATTTGACAGAGAGAGACACAGCGAGAGAGGGAACACAAGCAGGGGGAGTGGGAGAGGGAGAAGCAGGCTTCCCGCAGAGCAGGGAGCCCGATGCGGGGCTCGATCCCAGGACCCTGGGATCATGACCTGAGCCGAAGGCAGACGCCCAATGACTGAGCCACCCAGGTGCCCCTCTGATTTCTTTCCTTACACTCTTTATTCTTCCGTTTTTACATCTTTCCACTTACTCTCAGGAATATTAATGGAACCAAGGACAACAAAACACACACGTTATTGGCAGGATTAAGTGAAATAGCTATTGCCTAGCATACTAAAAACTAAATGACCCAAATTTTCTTTGGCAAAAATCAAATAATTAAAAAGAAAGTTGCATTCTAAAAAAAATTTTTTTCAAAAATGATTAAACAAAACAACCTGGAAGGGAGGGAAAAATGAAACAAGACGAAACCAGAGGGGGAGATAAACCATAAGAGACTCTTAATCTCAGGAAACAAACTGAGGGTTGCTGGAGTGGAGGGGGGTGGGAGGGATGGGGTGGCTGGATGATGGACATTGGGGAGGGTATGTGCTATGGTGAGCGCTGTGAATTGTGTAAGACTGATGAATCAGACCTGTACCCCTGAAACAAATAATACATAATGTTAATTAAAAAAATTAAAAAAAAGAAGAAAATGCTACAGTCAAGCACTCTAAAGCTCCATGAAGTATACATATATATTTTAAATCCTTACCATCAAGTGGTAGAGTTTTTACTAAATTAAAGTATTCTTTGTCTGTGAGCTCAACTTTCATGTCTTTCAGAGCATCATATACATCACTGACATCTATCTGCTCTCCTAGAAAAGACAGAAATTATGACAAAGAATAATTTGGGAAGAACACAAAATTAGTGAGTTATTACAATCAAATGCTGTTAACTAGCAATATTTTCACTCATGTTTCATTAAGATAATTTCATGGGTAGTTAAAAATCATGTATTCTATAACAAACAAAAAATTAAAATTTATTACCACCTTGACTAATTATATAAACATGTAAAAAATAAAACAAATAATAATTTGGGTCTTTCCTACACAAAATAGAAATGTAAGTAGTTTTCCTGATAGTTTGAAATTATAATTATGTTAGGAGCAGTATAATGTTAGGCACATAAATCTAGAAAGGATTTCTAGATTATATGCTTACATAAAATGCACATAGTTGATGCTTATTAGAAAGTATGTTTCAAAAAGAGGGCCTCAGGCTTCCCCAATAATTTTTGTTTTGTACTATTTTTATGGTAAATAATCTTTTGATTATTGTAAACAGTTTTATACTTTGTAACTTTAGAAAGGAAAAACAATTTTGGTTTAATTAAGTCTTTTGGTTTAAATCAGTGGAAAGTGAATCTCTGAAAGCTTACTGTCTAGAATCCTAAACTTTTAATCAGTAAATTAGATATGTTGCATATTTCAAATGTGTATGTCTAGTATGGATATTTCTTTTTATTTATTCTGCTTAGAAGTCACTTGGCTTCTTTAGGTTGGCACTATTTATCTGTTCTGGAAAGTTCTTTTCAAATATTGCCTCTGTCCTGTTTTCTTTATCTTTTCTTCCTGGAATTCCAATTAGATATATGTTAGATTTTCTTATCTATCCTCTGTGTCTCTTAACCTTTCTTTCATATTTCTCATTTCTTTGTCTTTTTGTGCTATATACCTTGTAATTTGTTAAGTTGCTTAGTTGTTTCTTCAGCCATTTATAAATTACTGTTAAAATCTTCAAATGTTTTAAATTTTTACTATTTTAATTTCTCAAAAGTCTATTTGGTTCTTTATCAAATCTGCTTGCTCTTTACTCAAATGTACTCAAGCCTCTCTTTTCATTATTAAATTATATTAAGCATGCTTATTTAATAATTTTTGGCCTGATAATTCCAAAATCTAAAATCTTCGCTGATCTGATTCTGCTAAATGCTGTTCATGATGGGTATCTTACTCATAGTGTCTCATTTCCTTGTATATTTAATAATTTTAAGCTATGAACTGCTCTTTATGTGTAATTCTTTGTTCTGAGAAGAAGAGTATCCTTTAAGACGAGAGTCAGAATGATTAATTCTAGATTATCAGTGCACGAGGTTAGGCCACGCTTCAGGAGCATTAACACAGTACATCAATAGTGTACACTAAAAGACCCATTGCTTATTATAGCTTATCCCTTAATTCAGTAACCTTGACTATATCCTTCTTGCTTCAGAGCAATTGGAGTTTCTAAATTGCTAGTCAAAGCATCTTCGATCTCATATTAAGATCATATTTAAATCTGATGGTACTATATGCAATTATAATCTTTATTGCTAACTGAAAATATCCAATATTTTTTGACTAGTTGGTTACTAATTATGGAATATTGCTACTCTCTCCCCATATTACTATCCATTGGTATAACACTCTCAATCCAGTGACTCTATTACCTTTACCCCATGAAGAAGTTTTCTACTTCTGTTAATTATAATTTCCGTAATTGTATTTCTGTAGTTTAGTAAGTGTCCATGTCCTAAACAGATCTTTTGGGTATTTCAGTACCACACTCTGACTTAATATTATTTGTTGATGGGTCTTGTCTTAATAGTGAAAAAGGACCATAGTAGGTTAAAGATGCAATAATTAGTTTAGTTTCTCTTGAAAGATCTAAGTCCTTAACAGATACAAGATTGATTCAAGTGACTGAACATTGGCCTTTTCTAGAGATTTCAAATTGGTAAAACTAAATGATAGGCGATATACTTTTATAGTAATTATTACTTGGTGTTTTGATGTTGCTTAAAGAAATTGCTATCTTACAGGTAGAAAAGCCCACAGTAAAAACAGATGGTATAAAGACTAGAAAACATGCATTAGCAGATCTTACTAAATAGACTGTGCAGAAAAAAGTTAACATAGCAGGCCTGAGGCTGTTAGCTTTAGAAGAGCCTGCTTGCTATTGGTACTTGGCTGGCATCTGGGAACCTGGATTTCAGAATGTTCCCTCCAATACGAATTGAAAAGGCTAGTTCACTGTGCCTAAACTTGTGCAAACAATGTGATTTATGGTGAATACTTGTTTTTCTTCTGGGAGTCTGGGATACTGACAGTTGATAGGCAGAGGGCACCTAAGTGAGTAGCCCCAAATAAAAAATCTTGGGCACTGAGTCTCTAATGGGTTTCTCTGGGCACACATGTGTAACTACATTTTTGGGGCGGGAAGAAAGATATGTTATGTATGACCCCTCATAAGAAGGAGTGCATAGGAAGCCTGCACATGGATTCTTCTAGAAGCTTCCTATATCTTTTTTTCTTACTGATCCAGATTATATCCTTGGTGTTCACTCTTTGTATCATACAGTACTATGGATTTTGACAAATGCAATATGTCATGTATTCACCATTACAGTAACATACAGAGTTTCACTGACCTAAAGTTCTGTTGTGGCCCTTATATTCATCTCTCCTCCCTATGCCACCCTCCTAAACTCCTGGCAACCACTGATCTTTCCATGTTTTTCCATAGATTGATAGCCCATTTCTTTTAATCATTGAATAATATTTCATTATATGGGTGTATCACAGTTTGTTTATCCATTCTTCTATTCAAGGACATCTTATTTGCTTGCAAGTTTTGGCAATTATAAATAAAGCTGCTATAAACATTTGTGTGCAAGTCTTTGTGTTCACATGTTTTCAACTCATTTGGGTAAATACCTAATTTGTGATTATTGGATCTTATGATAAGATTAAGTTCAGCTTCGTAAGAAATTGCCAAACTGTCTTCCAAAGTGACTATACCATTTTGCATTCTTCTTGCCATTCTAATAGGTGTATATTTTAATTTGCAATTCCCTAATGACATATGATGTTGAGCATCTTTTCATATCCTTATTTGCCATCTGTATATCTTCTTTGGTGAGATTAATATTCAGATCTTCTGCTCACTTTTTAATTAGGTTGTTTCCTTACTGTTGAGTTTTAAGCATTCTTTGAATATTTTGGATATAAGTCCCTTATCAGATATGTGTTTTGCAAATATTTCCTGTCAGTTTGTGGTTCATCTTTTCATTTTTTTAAAAATTAAAGTTCTTTTTGAAGGACCTCTTATAGATAAGAAAAACAAGTGTAGAGGGACACCTGGGTGGCTCAGTCAGTTAAGCATCTTCCTTCAGCTCGGGTGATGATCCCAGGGTCCTGGGATCAAGTCCCTCATCGGGCTCCTTGGTCAGCGGGGAGCCTGCTTCTCCCTCTGCCTGCCACTCTCCCTGCTTGTGCTTTCTTCCTCTCTCTCTCTGACAAATAAGTAAAATCTTAAAAAAAAACCCCAAACAAAAAAACAAACAAAAAACATGTGTAGGATCAGATTCAAAGATTCCATTATAGAAGCACAAAATTTGACCTCAATTTTGTAAAGAAATAATTGGAATGGTTAGGTTGTAATATCCATGAGGATAAGATTTGGCAAAGCCAGGACTGCTACCTAGTTGCATCAGATAATATTTCAAATTGACATTTGCCAAAATCTTACATAAAACAACCCATCACTATAAGAACAAATCCTCCACATTATTAAACACTGATTAGGATATTTTGTATTATATTAGAGGATATCACCAATTCATGCCTCATCTGAAATAAAAATAAATATGGAAAATCTGTAATTTTGAGCCCTGGATTAGAACCACATCTTAAGGAACTCTTTGAGCATATCCAAATGGATTTTATATATTTGCTTCTCTCTGAGTTATGAATATGTACTAATAATATTATGTTTATTTTCTGGATGGGTTGAAACACTCTCTCATCAAAAATCCATAGCACTCATACTAGCCAGCAAACTTCTGGATATCCTGCTACCTACTTAGAGCATTCCGTCTTATATATTCAATTATAGGGCAATATGCTTTATTTTGGTAATTATTCATGATTATACAAGAGGTTTTGCCTATTATTTAGAAACTTCACTGTGTTTTGAACACCAAAACTTCTGGAAAAATGGAAGAGACATTATCAGAATTGCAAAATTATATGAGAGACTTAAATTGAGGTGCTCTAGAGTATCCAAGAAGCAGGTGGTTTGTATAAGTCACCTGCTGACCCAAGATCCAAGATCCTCAGATCAGTGGAAAACTGCATGAAGTACAGAGCTTCCATCCAAGACCATGAGAATAAGAAAACACTGATTTTGTCAGTGCTTTGTGTATTTTTCACATATTTTTATTCATTATTTTTGTCATATCTTTTCTTTTTATTATTTAGTATTATACACTTCTGACTTAGCCTATCATGATCTCCCTTGCTTCTACCAATAACTTATTGAGGTTTAAGTTTTACTAGAGACAACCACTTTGGTAGAGTTAGGACAGTCCTAACTCTGTAACTCAGCCTTTTACTAGCAAACCAATTTAAAGAATTACTGTAGGGCTAACTGAAAATTTATGTGTATGAATTGTGCATGACTTTCCAGCGGTCTCAGTGGATCTTGTCTTCTTAGTCCAAGGGGATAGAAACTTTTCTGGGGAAATAAATAATATCTGGTGGAAGAGATTCCTAAGTATAATGTATTCGATCCATAGTAATAAAAAAAATTGTGACTGACTTAGCATATAATATAGTTCATGCCCTATCATTCAGTACAATAAACCAGTTAAAATTTCCTAGATAAATGATAGAATTGCTTTGAATTTTCTTTCGCCCAACTATAGGGGGATATGCACCATTGTTAATAATGCATATTGTACTTGGATTCACACTACAGATCTAATTTATCTAAGAAAAGAAAAGACAACTTGGGTATGTAAAGTAGACTTAAGGCATAATTATTATTGGGACTAGTTTTCTTTCAGGCCTGAGAAATATTGGACCATGATTCTAGAGTGCTTCCCTTTCCTTCTTATAATACCTTCAGCTAGTTTTGTTTGTCTCACAGCTGTTTGAAGTCTGCTTTTCAGAGTCTTAAATGCTTCTGTGTAGCCACTGTATGAACAAATAATTAAACAAATGATTCAAAGACAAAACCAGGATGAAATTATCTTGACATTCAGATGTCAGCTCCTCTCAAGGAAAATCTACAATAGTGAAGGTCTGGACAGTTCTTGATGATCTCTCCTGTGCTTTTGGTTGAGTGAGGATCAAAAGGTGGAATTAGGAATAAAAACATTCCCACATTATTAAGAAAAGGTTGTTGCCATGGCTATAATAGAACATTATCAAATGAATATAAATTATGAAAAACAAAACAAAATGTGTTTGTACAGTACCATCTTCTATTGCTAGATGAACAACAAAGACCTAAGGTCACCTACTATATTATACAGAGTTAATATCAGACTTAAAAATATAACATTGTCCCTTGTTTATAATAAAAGGCATGTCTTCATAATGTTAGACGAAAATACTACATATAATAAGGCTAATATAATTGCCCAAGAAATTATATTGTTGATGACTTATTCAAGTAATTATGTCTATATATAATATCTCAGTTATAATCTAAATTTTGAAATTTTTTGTCTTATTGCAAAGACCTAGTACCTCTGTTGCAAAAGCACAGGTTATCAAAAAAATCATAGGTTATCAAAGCAGGGAGAAATGTTTAATTAATGTTAATTAATGAAAATGTTTAATGAAGAGTTAAAATGGTGAAATTAACAAGGGACTAAAGGGATGGTAGAATGTATCATTAAAACTGTATAAAGAATTAAGTTATTTTTCACTTACCTAAAGCAGTACTCAATTCTTCCATCAATGTATTTAGTTTGATCTTCCCTTTATCTGTAAGTCAAGACAAAATTTAGACACTGGTAATCCAAACTCAGAAAAAAAGCATAAAGCATAAAATACTTAAATTATGAAGTAGAACCTAGATGAAAGCTATTCACTATATGTTGTCCTTTTTAAATTTATAATTCTTGGATTTTAATGGATAGCTCCATTATCTGCCAGGGGCACTATCATTCTTTGAACCATAAAGTCTATCTTAGGAAAAATGTTCTCTCAAGTCTTTTGGATTCCTTCTAACTCCATGTTTCTCTAGGAATGGCTGATAACACATGATTGATATACATTTAAAACCATTGTTTATGGTATTATGCTATTTTCTATCATTGGAGAAAGACAAAGAATCCTGGGAAAAGGAGCAATGAAGAGCACAGTGTCTGGTAAACTAAAGCTTTTAAATTTTGCTTGAGGGAAAAATGCCATATAGGGAGTTGGAAAGATGAGTTGAAAGAGATTGGTTGGAGCTAACGGTTTAGACTTTGACATTGGACTGTCTGGAGTTGGGAATAGAGCAGTGAAAGAAGAAGATAAAAATCCTGGCTCCACAAAATTTACATTAATTTGTTTTATTTATGGCTGTATTCCTAAGGCCAAAACAGAAACTGCTAGGTGTTAGGTGTTCAGTAGGTATTGTTACATGAATGAATAAGTTAATTTGTCATAAAAATGTTTAGCACTGTGTCTGGCATATTGTAAGACACAATGCATATAAGCTATGAAGGTCATTGAAAGGTTTTAATTGGAAGAATTACAAGGTCAGATTTTCACTCTAGTTAAGTCATCTGGTGAGTGCGTGTAGAATGAATTGAAGGCAATGGGACCAGCGGCTGTTATACTAGTCAAGAGCCTTCTGTAGTAGTGTAAGCAAAGGATAATGAGGATTTGAAATAAGAGTAGGGTAGCAAAGATAGAGAGAGATTGGGGATATTTTTAAGAGGAAAAAAATGAAGGAACATGAGAAGTCAAAGATTATTCATGGGTTATTTCAGGGGTAGTTGTGGGTGGACGATAGTGGCAGAGAAATTAAAAAAAAAAATTAGCACTGAATTTAACAGGGAAAATAGTTTACTTTTTATATGTTGAATTTGGATTTCCACTGGGAAATCTACGTCTCAAAAGAGATTTGTTGATATAGGATATCCCTTAACTGACCTCCATTTAACTACCCTGATGGCCTGAATTATATTCATCATTCCTACTGTAAAACATTCATACTGATGTTGATGGCATGCTAAATTTTACATCTAGTAAGCTACACTTTTAGTAAGCCAGCACATTTGTGTTCCTATGGGTTGAGTTGTTGAGTTTGTTTCCAGGTTTGTTTATAAAGAGTTGTACTTATTATTAAATTGATAACTTAATCATTATATAAACTGATAAACTATAAATGGAAAAGGGAGTTATTACCATATAAACAAATATGAATGTTTTGGGGAGTTTATGTAAAGCTGAATTTGGTGTAGATAAATAACTGTAAAAAGATTGGGGAAGGAATTAAAATCTAGATGGATTCTGATGGAAATTTCTGCTTAACTTTTAAAAAAAGCACTTTGCTCCACTTAAGAGAAACTGAAAATGGGAGTATAGATGATAAATGGGTATTTTTGCACAAGAAAATCTCCAAAGAGTATGGCTACATTAAATTAAAATGTAGTCTCACAGATCTGTACCTCTGAAGCAAATAATACATTATATGTTAAAAAAAAAAAAAAAAGAAGAAGAAGATAGCAGGAGGGAAAGAATGAAGAGGGGGAAATCAGAAGGGGAGACGAACCATGAGAGACTATGGACTCTGAAAAACAAACTGAGGGTTCTAGAGGGGAGGGGGGTGGGAGGATGGGTTAGCCTGGTGATGGGTATTAAAGAGGGCATGTTCTGCATGGAGCACTGGGTGTTATATGCAAACAATGAATCATGGAACACTACATCAAAAACTAATGATGTAGGGGCACCTGGTTGGCTCAGTTGTTAAGCGTCTGCCTTCGGCTCAGGTCACGATCCCAGGGTCCTGGGATCGAGCCCCACATCAGGCTCCCTGCTCAGCGGGAAGCCTGCTTCTCCCTCTCCCACTCCCCCTGCTTGTGTTCCCTCTCTCGCTGTGTCTCTCTCTGTCAAATAAATAAATAAAATCTTAAAAAAAGAACAAAAACCAATGATGTAATGTATGGGGATTAACATAACATAAAAAAATTAAAATGTAGTCCCTTTTTTTATGGAAATAAAATATGTATGGTACATATACATCATTTTTATTATTCCTTACTCTAACTGGATTTTTAGAGTATCTAATCAAATACTTGCCCCCATCATGCTACATAAAAGGACCTCACTGTCCTAGACTGAAATGCATGAAAAAAGTATAGGTTTGAGATAAAAGATTTGAAATCTTAAATATATATGGTTAAGTGGAATCAGCCAGGAAGAGTGTGGAAAGAACAATAGACTGAAAATAGAACTGTTTTATTACTATCATTTAAGCCAGTTATTTTCAAAACTTTTTTATTGTAAGCCACACTAAGAACTCTAAACACACACACACACACACAAATTGATCATGAAGTCTCATGAAACAATATCTAGCTTTAGTGTTTCATTAAAAAATATTCACTTAACCCACTAGTTTGAAGGGAGAAAGAAAAGCCTATAAGAAAATGAGCCTTACGAACAAGACAAGAGTGCCCCTTCTTACCACTCCTATTCAACATAGTACCAGAAGTCTAAGCCAGAGCAATCAGGCAAGAAAAAAAGGGCATCCAAATAGGAAAGGAAGAAGCATAACTGTCTTTGTTTGCAGATGATATGACCTTATATATAGAAAATCCTAAAGACTCCACCAAAAAACTGTCAGAACTAATCAATGAGTTCAGTAAAGTTGCAGTATACAAACTCAACATACAGAAATCAGTTGCATTTATCTGAAAAAGAAATAAAGAAAACAATACCACTAACAATAGCATAAAAAACAACAAAATACTTGGAAATAAATTTAAATAAGAAGGTGAAAGATCTATACAATGAAAACTACAAAACCATGATAAAAGCAATTGAAAAAGACAACAACAAATGGAAATATAGCTCACATTCATGGGTCAGAAAAATTAGTATTGTTAAAATGTCTGTACTACCAAAAGTCATCTATAGATTCAATCCAGTTCCTATAAAAATTCCAGTGGTGAAACTGGACCATTTCCTTACACCACACACAAAAATAGACTCCAAATGGTTGAAAGACCTCAATGTGAGACAGGAGTCCATCAAAATCCTAAAGGAGAACACAGGCAGCAACCTCTTTGACCTCAGCCGAAGCAACTTCTTCCTAGAAACATCGCCAAAGGCAAGGGAAGCAAGGGCAAAAATGAACTATTGGGACTTCATCAAGAGAAAAAGCTTTTGCAAAGCAAAGGAAACAGTCAACAAAACCAAAAGACAACCGACAGAATGGGAGAAGATACTTGCAAATGACATATCAGATAAAGGGCTAGTATCCAAAATCTATAAAGAACTCATCAAACTCAACACCCAAAGAACAAATCATCCAATCAAGAAATGGGCAGAAGACATGAACAGACATTTTTCCAAAGAAGACATCCAAATGGCCAACAGACAAATGAAAAAGTGCTCAACATCGCTCAGCATCAGGGAAATCCAAATCAAAACCTCAATGAGATACCACCTCACACCAGTCAGAATGGCTAAAATTAACAAGTCAGGAAACGACAGATGTTGGCGGGGATGCGGAGAAAGGGGAACCCTCTTACACTGTTGGTGGGAATGCAAGCTGGTGCAGCCACTCTGGAAAACAGTATGGAGGTTCCTCAAAAAGTTGAAAATAGAGCTACCATATGATCCAGCAACTGCACTACTGGGTATTTACCCCAAAGATACAAAAGTAGGGATCCGAAAGGGTACGTGCACCCCGATGTTTACAGCAGCAATGTCCACAATAGCCAAACTGTGGAAAGAGCCAAGATGTCCATCGACAGATGAATGGATAAAGAAGATGTGGTATATATATACAATGGAATATTATGCAGCCATCAAAAGGAATGACATCTTGCCTTTTGCAACAACGTGGATGGAACTGGAGGGTATTATGTTGAGCTAAATAAGTCAAACAGAGAAAGACATGTATCATATGACCTCACTGATATGAGGAATTCTTAATCGCAGGAAACAAACTGAGGATTGCTGGAGTGGGGGGTGGGGTGGGAGGGATGGGGTGACTAGGTGATAGACACTGGGGAGGGTATGTGCTCTGGTAAGCGCTGTGAATTGTGCAAGACTGTTGAATCTCAGATCCGTACCTCTGAAACAAATAATGCAATATATGTTAAGAAAAAAAAAAAAAAGAAGAAGAAGAAGGTAGCGGGAGGGGAAGAATGAAGCGGGGGATATCGGAGGGGTAGACGAACCATGAGAGACGATGGACTCTGAAAAACAAACTGAGGGTTCTAGAGGGGAGGGGGGTGGGAGGATGGGTTAGCCTGGTGATGGGTATTGAGGAGGGCACATTCTGCATGGAGCACTCGGTGTTAGGCACAAACAATGAATCATGACACAACATCTAAAACTAATGATGTAATGTATGGGGATTAACATAAGAATAAAAAAAAAGATTGTATGTTTTAAATTCTTGTAAAGGGAAAAAAAAAATTCCAATGGTATTTTTTCAGACATAGAAAAAAAATCCTTAAATTTATACGGAACCACAAAAGACCCTGAATAGCCAAAGCAATACTGAGAAAGAACAAAGCTGGAGGCATTACCCTTCTTGATTTCAAACGATACTACAGAGAGATAATCGAAAGATATGAATTCAGTGCCATTGTGTTACCTGCAGAGTTGGTGTTTCTGGAGATGTTCTCTGGTCCTTTCTAGTCTTTGTTGCTTTTGGTCTTTTTTTTTTTTTTTTTTCCCACCACCCAAAGAGTCTCCCTTAAAATTGCTTGCAGGGCTGGTTTAGTGGCCACAAACTCCTTTAGTTTTTGTTTGTCTGGGAAACTCTCTTTCTATTCTGAATGACAGTCCTGCTGGATAAAGAATTCTTGGCTGCATATTTTCCCCATTCAGCACGTTGAACATTTCCTTCCACTCCTTTCTAGCCTGCCAGGTTTCAGTGGACAGATTTGCTGCAAACCGGTTCTGTCTTCCTTTGTAGGTTAAAGACATTTTTCCCTTGCTGCTTTCAGGAGTCTTTCCTTATCTGTGTATTTTGAGAATTTGACTATGATATGCCTTGATGATGGCTGGCTTTTGTTGAATTTAATGGGAGTTCTCTGTGCTTCTTGGATTTTGATGTCTGTGTCCCTCCCCAGATTAGGGAACTTTTCAGCGATAATTTGTTCAAATAAACCTGTCCCTTTTTCTCTCTCTTCATCTTCTGGGACTCTTATGATACGAATGTCATTACATTTAATAAGTCACTGAGTTCCTTAAGTCTACCTTTGTGGTCCATTACTTTTTTTTCCCTCCTCTTTTCAGCTTCATTTTCCCCTATAATTTTATCTTCTATATTACTGATTTGCCCCGCTGCTTTGTCCATCCTCATTTTTATGACCTCCACTTGGGATTGCATCTTGGTTATAGCATTTTTAATTTCAGTCTGACTACATTTTAGTTCTTTTATCTCTGCAGTAAGGGTTTATCTAGTGTCTTCTATGCTTTTTTCAAGCCCAGTTAATATCCTTATAATTGTTGTTTTAAATTCTGGCTCAGACATCTTACTTATATCTATATTGATTAAATCCCTGGTTGTACTATCTCCTGTTCTTTCTTGTGGGGTGAATTTCTCCATCTCATCATTTTGTCCAGAAAAGAAAAGAAGAAAGAAAAAGACAAAATAAAAAGTCCAACAATAACAACAACAACAGCAACAAAACTAGATCCTGCATGTGTTTTGGTCTGCTTGTTAAAGAATCTTCCAAAGGTGGTCACTTTTCTGCTTGTAGACTTGTAGTTTTTGTTCTCTTAGACCTCCGATTGATTTCTTGGATGTTCAGAATGATCTGATAACTATCTAGCTGTATTTGAGGGATGAGACATGCTTAGGGCCTCCCTAATCCTCTACCATCTTAACTCCTCCCCCTCAAACTGTACTACAAAGCTAATCTAACAGTATGGCACAGCATAAAAATAGATACATGGACCAACAGAACAGAATCAAGAGCCCAGAAATAAAACCTCACATATACAGTCAACTATCAACAAGGCAGCCAAGAATACTCAATAGGGAAAGGACAATCTCTTCAATAAATGGTGTTGGGAAAACTGGATAACCATAGGCAAAATAATTAAATTGTACCACTATCTTATACCACTCAAAAACATGAACTTAAAATGAATTAAAGACTTAAATGTAGGACCCAAAACAATAAAACTTCCAGAAGAAAACATAGCTTTTTTTTTTTTTAAGATTTTATTTATTTGACAGAGAGAGACACAGCAAGAGAGGGAACACAAGCAGAGGGAGCAGGAGAGGGAGAAGCGGGCTTCCCGCAGAACAGGGAGCCCGATGTGGGCCTCAATCCCAGGACCCTGGGATCATGACCTGAGCCAAAGGCAGACGCTTAACGACTGAGCCACCCAGGTGCCCTGAAAACATAGCTTCTTGACATGAGTCTTGGCAATTATTTTTTTAGTTATGACACCAAAAGCACAAGCAACAAAAGAAAAAATTAGTAAGTGGGACTACACCAAACTAAAAGGCTTCTGCAAAGCAGTAGAAACAATCAACAAAATGAAAGGCAACTTACAGAATGGAAGAAAATATTTGCAAACCATGTATCTGATAGGGGACTAATATTCAAAATATATAAGGACTTCATACACTCAATAGCAAAACCCCCCAAAATCCAACTAAAACATGGGCAGAGGAACTGAATAGCCATCTTTCCAAAGAACATACACAAGTGGCCAACAGGTACATGAAAAGGTGTTCAATATCACTCATCATCAGGGAAATGCAAATTAAAATCACAATGAGATATCACTTCACACTTGTTAGAATAGTTATCATCAAAAAGATAAGAGATAACAAATGCTGGTGGGGATGTGGAGAAGAGAAAACCCTTGCTCACTGTTGGTGGGAATATAAATTGGTACAGTCATTGTAGAAAACAGAATAGAGGTTCCTTAAGAAATTAAAAATAGAACTACCATATGATCCATTAATCCCACATCATGGCACCTAATTCAAAATCCCACTTTGAAATAGGATTTCAGAAAGATATCTGCACTCCCATGTTCATTGGAACATTAATCACAATAGCCAAGATATATGTCTGTCAGTGGATGACTGGGTAAAGAAGATGTGGTATATTATATACAATAGAAAATTACTCAGTCCCAAGAAAGAAGGAAATCTTGCCATTTGTGACAACATGGATAAACTTTGAGGGTGTTATGCTAAGTGAAATAAATTGGACAGAGAAAGACTAATACTGTATGATATCACTTATATGTGGAATCTAAAAGTGCTGAACTCAGGGTGTGTGGGTAGCACTGTTGGTTGAGCATCTGATTCTTGATTTTGGCTCAGGTCATGATCTTCGGGTCATGGGATCGAGCTCAGTGTAGAGTCTGCTTAAGACTCTCTCTCCTTCCCTTTCTGCACTTACCTGCTCTCAAATAAATAAAACTTTAAAAAAAGAACAAAAACAAAAATGTTGAGCTCAGAGAAACAGAGCAGAATTGTCATTATCAGGGGCTGAGGGAGGAGGTGGGGAAATAGAGAGATGTTAGGTAAAGGGTATAAACTCCAATTTCTAATGTGAATAAATTCTGAGAATATAATACAGAATGGTGATTATGGTTAACAACACTGTATTATATACTTGAAAGTTCCTAAGAGTAGATCTTAAATGTTTTCACTATAAAAAAAAAAAAGATAATTATGTGATGTCACAGAGGTGTTAGCTATAGTGGTAATCATTTTGCAATATACAAGTTTATCAAATCAAGTTGTACGCCTTAAACTTACACAATGTTATATGTCAATTATATCTCAGTAAAGATGAAAACAATAAGTACCCCTTAAAAAGTACAAGGGTGATTATGTGCTTACCAGCATCTGGCAGTCTTTCTATCAGATCCATGAATTCTTTTTCTTTGATGCTGATTCCCATGTTTTCTAAAAGAGTGTCCAGCTTGTTGACATCAACATTGCCTTCTAAGTAAGGAGCAGGAAAGGAATATTGTAAAATTGAATGTTTCTAAAACTGGACCATGAATTCACTCTGCTGTGTTATTATTCCTCTTTATCAAGCATGTATTATATTACAATAAAAAAACACATATTTCTTAGTATTATTAAGATTTTCAAGACGAATACCAAAAACCCAGTTTTGTTCAGTTCATAAGAGAATAAAAATTCCTCTCAATTTTATGTTAGGATTTGGAAAGGTGAGAGCTAGAGATGACTGACATAATATTCTATAAAACAGGAGTTGTTTTTATTGTCTGTACTTTCAAATTATTTGCCTCCGCTTTTGACTGAAACCTTTATCTGACAATGTTCATTCTTTACCTTTTGCTTTGTGTTTTTATTTTGTTTCTTTGGGGCTGAGTTAGGAAAATCCGAGAAAGTTTAACACTTTCTGCCAAATTTTAGTGCAGGAAACTACTTGGTTTACTTGGTAAAATGCAGATCTACTTAAGAAAGCATAAATAAATACAATTACATAGGAAAGGATGATTCATACTTTAACAACACAAAGGTTTCGGATTCAGTCTTTTCACTGTGCCTCTTACTCACGTTTGAGAGACTTTATGCCCTTCATCAGCCTTTTTTGATACACTTTTCCATCAGCTATAAAAAATAGATATTTAAAATGGAGTCAGAAAGGTAGTACACATCTTTTAATTTCAGAAAGAAAGAATTTAGAAATCTTTGCATCAGGAACATTTCGAATGCAAATAGATAAATACATGAAATTGTTCTCTCTCAGTGGTAAAGGAGTGAATTGCAAATCATAATCATGAGATGCTTTTTTTTTTTCTGTAATGAGAATGTAGAGAAAATAACATCCTCAAATACTGTTTGTGGGAGTTCAAATTACAATATTCTGGAAGAAAATGTGAGAAAACAAACAAAATATCTTCCATTTTACAACTCTACTTAAAGGAATTTAATCTCAAAAAATTTTAGAATATTTGCAAAGATTTATCCACAAGGTTGCCAAATAAAAAAGGATATATATTCATACATGGAGAACTAGAAAAATATACATCAAAATTCTCATAGTAGTTATTGCTTTATGTTGGGAATAGAGTTTTATTTTCACTTATTTGCATTATCAAGGTTTCTATGATAAATATGCATGTTAACATTGTGAATAGATAAGAATTATAAGTAAATTAATATACACATAAACATTATCTATCAATCTATCATCTGCTGAGCACTAGAAGGAAGTGTACCAAAATACTAATAATGGCTATCTTTGGGTTATGGGATTAAAAGGAATTTTTAATAATTTTTTTGGTTTTATTTAAAACCAGGGCATTATGCTAAGTGAAATAAGTTGGAGAGAGAAAGACTAATACTGTATGATATCCTTACATATGGAATCTAAAAATGCTGAACTCAGGGTGTGTGGGTAGCACTGTTGGTTGAGCATCCGACTGAGCCACCCAGGCGCCCCGAAAACATAGCTTCTTGACATGAGTCTTGGCAATTATTTTTTTACATTGGGTTGTTTTATGTAAGATTGTAATTTTTCATTTATTTTTGATGTTTGTATCTTTTTTTTTTATGTTCAGTTAGCCAGCATATAGTACATCATTAGTTATTGATGTAGTGTTCAATGATTCATTAGATGGGTATTTTTTTGTTTAATCCTTTAGAATCTTAGATTTTTTTTATTATGTTATGTTAATCACCACACATTACATCATTAGTTTTTGATGTAGTGTTCCATGATTCATGATTCATTGTTTGCATATAACACCCAGTGCTCCATTCAGTACGTGCCCTCTTTAATACCCATCACCAGGCTAACCCATCACCCACCCCCTCCCCTCTAGAACCCTCAGTTTGTTTCTCAGAGTCCATCGTCTCTCATGGTTCGTCTCCCCCTCCGATGTCACCCCCTTCATTCTTCCCCTCCTGCTATCTTCTTCTTTTTTTTTTTTTTTAACATATAATGTATTATTTGTTTCAGAGGTACAGGTCTGTGATTCAACAGTCTTACACAATTCACAGCGCTCACCATTAGATGGGTATTAAGGAGGGCACTTGTTGTAATGAGCACTGGGTATTAAAATGCAACTATTTTGTAATTTTTCACATGTGGAAATAGTTTCACAGAACTAGGCTTATAGCACCCATGAGACTTACCATTAAGTGGCAGTGTCTTCACTAAATTCAAACGTTCATTAGGTGTGAGCTCAATCCCCAAGTTTTCCAAAATACTTTCAAGTTTATTAGCATCAACTTTACCTCCTTTGAAAGAAAAATGAATTATTGACACATGGCAATTTTAGGACATTATAATGATCCAAAATAATGAAAAATCTGGTTTAAAGAATGCCATCCTAACTTTCATACTCTCACATATTCCAATAATGTTTAAGGATAATGAGGCAGAACCTATCCCTTGATTCTTCATAAAGAGTGGTCTCCTAAGACTAATGGCAAGATACCATAGAAGAAAATCAGGTTATATATAATTGGCCAGTAATTTAGGATATCTAGTCTTTTTTACTTTTTAATACTGAATCATGTGATTATTATTTAAAGCAATCCTATCAACTTAATTTTCTAAAAATATTCCTCTTCCTATATTCTTTGCCTACCTACATTTGGTTATTTAAGCCAGCAGTTATTAACTCAAGCTTGTAGGAGCCTGGAGGTAGAAGAAATGAGTGAAACTAGCTGTGGTGAACTAGACAGCACATGCCTTGTCCAAAGAGAAAATACACCAGTTACTGTCGTGAGGGAATACAGGGCCAGTGTTGCCAGATTTTACAAAACTTGACTGCAGGTTGGACTCAATTCATGCGTGGCCAATTTGTTAAAGCTCTGATTTAAACACTGGTTAAGATCAGTATAATACTGGCAGAAACTACAGAAAATATAATTTATTACTTAAGCACCACCACTTATTTACTTATTTTTTTTTTTTTTTTTTTTTTAAAGATTTTATTTATTTATTTGAGACAGAGAGAATGAGAGACAGAGAGCATGAGAGGGAGGAGGGTCAGAGGGAGAAGCAGACTCCCTGCCGAGCAGGGAGCCCGATGCGGGACTCGATCCCGGGACTCCAGGATCATGACCTGAGCTGAAGGCAGTCGCTTAACCAACTGAGCCACCCAGGTGCCCCTATTTACTTATTTTTTGAAGATTTTATTTATTTACATGAGAGAGAGAGTGTGTGTGAGAGCGAGAGAGCACGAGTGGGGAGGAGGGGTAGAGGGAGAGGGAGAAGCAGACTCCCTGCCGAGCAGGGAGCCCAATGTGGTGCTCCATCCCAGGACCCCGGGATCATGACTGAGCTAAAGGCAGATGCTCAACTGACTGAGCCACCCAGGCACCCTTCACTACTGATTTTTATAGCCAAATCCTAGATAATTCAAAATCAAAGGAAGAAGTAAAGTTGAATATAAATATTTCATTAAAAATATGTAAAATATCAACATTAATAAATTTATGATATAATATCAGGAAAACACTATGCAAGATTTAACACAGGGTTAGAATTTAATTCAAAATGTCTTAGTAATGTCTTACTCACCCGAAAAAGATTTTACTTCATTCATCAGCTTTTCTAGATCAACTTTACCTTTAACTGTAAGACAAGGAATAAATTGGATAGAAACATGACAATGAGACCAAGAAAGTATGTTGCATTGAGCAGAAAAACTTAGTAGTATTTATTTGCTCTAAAAAATTTAACCTTTTGCAGGTACATACTTTCAGTTATAAAGTAAGTCATGGGGATGTAATATACAGTATGATGACTATAGTTAATATTAATAATATTTGAAAGTTGCTAAAGTGAGTAGATCTTAAAAGTTCTCATCACAACAATGTAACTGTGTATAGTGATGGGTGTTAACTGTGGTGATCATTTTGAGAGACATATATATACATATATATATTGCAGTATATATAAATACTGAATCATTTATGTTATATATCTGAACTAATATAATGTTCCATGTCAATTATAACCTCAATATAAAAAGTTATACCTCAGTATACAAAATAGACGTTGGTTTCATACTATACACACACACACACACACACACACACATGAAAACTTAACCTTTTGCTACATCCTTCATAAGAAGGTAGAAGAAGGATGACAGCTTGAATGATAATAAGCATAATTATTTCCTGAACACAATTAATATTCCAGCATTTCCAATGTATTGTGCTCAGGGAAGAAAAGTGGCTAATTCTTATCATTTACTTTCTGAAAACAGAAGTGCTTTTTCTCCCCCAGCAAAATAATACTCCATGTTGATGAGAAAAATCTAGCTATAACCTAGGAAACATGGTATAAAATGTAGTTAATCATAACTTCAACACACTTGTTTTTGAGTACCAGCAGAATGGCCAGAAAAGTGTATCAATTACCAATAATGTTGCTAATTCTGTGGTGAGAATTTCCTTATTCTTTATCTATTAAAGTATTCCTGGCCACTAATAACTTCGATACCAACTACAGGTCAGGGCAAAATGGAAAATGTGTGTTGGTTTACCTGGACTATTTTAGTTAACCAAGTCTATCATGAAAAAGAGATGGGATCCTTGGAGGGGATTAGAATTTTTAGGCCTGTCTTTGTACATGGGTCACTATGGTTGTCTGTTCATACTCTTCTTTGTCCATCTGGTTTATTCCTGGGAACATTCTTTTTTGTTGTTGTTGTTGTTTCCATTTTTTTTATTATGTTCAGTTGGCCAAAATATAGTTTTTGATGTAGTGTTCAGTGATTCGTTAGTTGCGTATAACACCACACGTGCCCTCCTTAATACCCATCACCTGGTTACCCCATCCCCCCACCCCCTCCCTCCCTTCTGTAACCCTCAGTTTGGTTCCCAGATTCCACAGTCTCTCATGGTTTGTCTCCTTCTCTGATTTCTTCCCATTCAGTTCTCCCTCCCTTCCCCTGTGGTCTTCCTCACTATTCCTTATGTTCCACATATGAGTGAAACCAAATGTATGGTAATTGTCTTTCTCTGCTTGACTTATTTCACTTAGCATAATCCCCTCCAGCTCCATGTTGATGCAAATGGTGGGTATTCATCCTTTCTGATGGCTGAGTAATATTCCGTTGCATATATGAATCACATCATTCTGACCCAAGATGAAAGGGCTCTCTGCCACAGGCCATCTAACTGGGGTGAGTTCTCTTTCATTAAAATATTCCAAGTTCATCTCAGCTGAGGAGGAATCTACTAGTAGGAATTAAGACATCTGTGTGACAAGGGAAATTTGTTTAAACCAAAGTTGATCATTTTCCTTTACTTATAATGTTATTCTTACTCTTTTGCATTTACTTTAATAAACATTTAGAAAGGCTTTTGTGAACATGGAGACCGGAGCATGGCTCCAGTCCCTTTTACTACCATCTCAAAGCTGTTTCCCTTTTGAAATTCAAATATTGATGGTTTTTCTAGGCTGCTGGGGCTATGTCAACACTTGGGCTCTGGTTGTGTCCTGGAGCCCAAGAATGGGCATGGGGTTCTTTCCGTCCTCAACGAGGGAAGCACCAGAGAGGTGTCAGAGCACAGGAACAGAACTGGAAAGCAGCAGATCGTGGGAAATGCTTGGCATTTAGAATCCTGAAGACCCTGATGAAGCTCAATCAAGGCCAGTATGGGGCATTCCAATTCCTCTCACTCCTAAAAGACCAAGAAGGGATAAAACAGGTGGGCAGAAACATTTATTTTCCTGAGGTGCTTGAAATACAGAGATGCCAGAACAGATGCTACCGTCTTTTCTGTAAGCTTGAAAACGATCTGTTATGTTATGGAATATGTAATATTAAGTGCTAAATAAAGAATCTTGAAATAGAAGGGAAATTATGTAAGAGAAATTTTAGGAGTTGTTTGTGAGAATTGAAAATGTATAGTTGAGGAAGTAAAGACATTCCAAAGATCTCATGGTGGGGAGTAGGGGAAAGGGTGGGAAGAATAAGAGTATTCTCGGGCGCCTGGGTGGCTCAGTCGGTTAAGCGACTGCCTTCGGCTCAGG